>NC_092786.1:37566774-37872977 GCF_047496795.1 Chiloscyllium punctatum
TTTTACAGTACAAAATAGGGTCCCTCAGCCTGTCATTTATGTTCCAGCTCCTCAAAAATGTGTCCATTGGTGTCTCACACTGCCCATCTCGACATGTTCAGATAGAGGGCAGGTTAGAGATCACAAGATTTATCCACAGACAACATACTGTCTGAACACAAATACCAATACTGTATGTGCAACTTTACAGTTATGGATCACACTACTTCACTTTCTTGAAACTATGCTATTATGTGCTATTGATGTTAAAGAAGTCCCTATAATTTTCTTTAACAGGAGATTTAATTGCTTTAAAAAAGGTATAAATCCTGACTTTGACTCACATTATTCCCTTGAAATTTCAGTAAGTTAGCAGTTGAAATGTGTAAATGAAAGCCAGCTTGCTTGTACCTACTTTCAAAGTAATCATTAAACAGAACAAAGGTACTTTAATTGTAATTTCTCCAAATAATGCCTATAATATATTAAAGAAACAGAATAGGCAAAAAAAACCCCGACAGGTCAGCCAACATCTGCAGAGAGTCACAGTTCAATTACACATTGTCTTCCTTTTGGTTTTATATATCACAAAATGTATCTCTTTACCAAATAGCTAGCCCATAATAATATAGCTTCTTCTTTAAAAAAAACGAGCAGATAAAGTGAAACTTGAAGCAGTTCCAAAGAAATGAAGCATATGCCAAGGATATTAAAACCTTGTTAACGATCACATTTTGCTGAATATTCCTTCACTTCTTTTGATAATACTTAGTGTCCTCTTAAACAATTTAGAAAATTAATATTCATTCTTGTGTAGTGTGAATCATCCCAAGGATAGATCCTGTGCCCATTTCCCTTTGCCTTGCATTGCTCTTCAGTTGTTTATAAGAACCTGACACTGACAACTACCAATAGCAATGAGCAATATAACAACGGAAAAGAATAAAAGGTGGCTTCCTGTTATCTTTCCCATGTGCATTTAAAGGAAACAAAACCACTTTTGCTGAGGTGTCCTCTGCCTGTAAACAGCTGTAACCTTGAGGTTCTTGCTCTTCCGTCATCACCACCAAAAATTTGCTGGTTCCATCACTAAGCCTGGTTTGTAACCTTGAGCAGGGAACTCTGACCTAGGCCTGGGGCAACTTGCAAAAGGACAGGGATGAACACACTGAGGTATCAAATGATCCTGCAACTACAAATCATCGATACAGTACAATTTTATTTTCCTGAATGGTATAATTTATTATCCAAAGCACTGTGCTAAATGTGATAAATTATAGTCCTCAATGATTTTAAATATCAGTTTCTAATCTCACTACAAAATTAAAACTTTAAGTCCTTGGTACTGTATAATTTAAAATAGCTCTTAATTCCAAAATGGTAGATCAGAGAAACTTCATCAATATATACCAAAAAGGGATGGAATCTCTTTGTTAAATGATAAACTTTTACTTTATTATGGAAGATGTTTTATTCAAATATTGATAGATAATTGGTGATACCCAAGGTATTCTGGATATCTCACTGAATCAGTAATCCGTGAATCCAAATCCCACAGCAGTTGTTGGGCATTCAAATACAGTTAATTAACTAATTGAGTAATTTTGGAATAAAAACTAGTATAACTAATAGTAAACATAAAACTAGGAGATTGTCATTAAAAGCAATTCTGATTCACCATTAACCTTTAGGGATGAAAATCTGTCATTATTATCCGGTCTGGCCTACCTGTAACTCCAGGCATACAATACAATATGATTCTTAACCACCACCAAAAATAACTGAGCAAGCAGCTGGACAGGAATGATTGAGGGAAATCTTGACAAATTTCATCAAGTGAAAGTGGCATCGTGTTCTTGCCATGCCATCTGCATCAGCTTCCTCCCAGCTGTGAGATCCCCCCCCCCCACCACACTTAATACGTCCTGGATGTCAGGTCAGAATCAGGAGACTACTTATAGTTCCAGTCTTGGCCACTGCTCCTGCTGGAATCACCAGCCAATCAGATAAGCCAGCAGCTCTTGAAACAGTAAATGGCTGAGGGATGTAGCATTTGGCAGGAGTCCATTCACCAATAACTTTCTAGATCTTGCAGTGGCCAACTCTGCTACCCAAAAAATCCTGCCCCATATACCTCACATCTACCAAACCTGGTTGTTTTAATTTTATTCATGAAAATAAAAAACAACAGAAGCTGGAAAACTGAGATTTAATAAAGTGCTGGAAAAACTTCGTAGCTTGGGCAGCTTGAGAGAGAAACAGGGTCAATGTTTCGAGTTGAATATGACTGTTCTTAGGATATACAGAGTGTATTATGCCTGAAAGCCTCTGAGCAAAGAATGTCTGAGCTCTTACAGTCAGTGAGATGCACAGCTTGGAAACAGACTCTTTGCTCCAACTCATCCATATTGACCAGATACCCTAACCTAATCTAGTCCCATTTGCCAGTACTTGGCCCAGATCCCTCTATACCCTTTCTATTCATATGCCTATCCAGATGCTTTTTAAATGTTGTAATTGTACCAGCCTCCACCACTTTCTCAGCAGATCATTCCATACATGAACCACCCTCTGTGTGAAATAGTTGCCCTTTAGGTCCTTTTTAAATTCTTCCCCTCTCACCTGAAACCTATTTTCTCTACTTCTGGACTCCCCCAACCTGGGGAAAAGACATTGTCTGTATACCATATCCATGCTCCTTATGATTTTATAAACCTCTATAAAATCACCCATTAGTCTCTCATGCTCCAGGGAAAACAACCCCAGCCTATTCAGCCTCTCCCGATGTCTGAAATCCTCCAACTTTGGCAACACCCTTGTAAATCTTTTCTGAACTCTTTCAAGTTTCACACCATCCTTCCGATAGGAAGTTCTATTATTTAAAATGAATAGGGTGACTGAAAAAAGTGTTCCAATTACTATGCATACCTGTCTGACACAATGGAAGTGTAACAACCTAGTCATGAAATACAAATTCCAGAATTAATTCACACATTACAGTCTTTCACCAGCAAACACCAGAACATTTATGGAGTCAGAATGCATATTGTGGGCATACAGCAACTGTCTCAAAGATGCCTGAATGTTATTAAAACAGAAGTATCAAAATGTACATTAATTTAAGATATTGTATTAAAATTGATTTACCTTCTCCTGAATTACCCATAAAACTCAATCAAATTAAAAGATCGGGCACTGTTAACTATGAATCATTATTACATGAGGTATTGAAAATGTTTGCCGATTCTGAGGTGTCAAATACTTCACAAACACAATTATGCATCTAACTATGTTAAATGAGATAACATCAGACAGTTTAATAATTAAAGCATAGTAACTTAGTACAAGTTAAAAAGTGTAAAATTTGCTCAATCCTCATTCTCCTTAGTACACCACATTTATCATGGTAAATATTTTGGAATTTTTTTTTTAGAAAAGCAAAGAAGATAGTAATCATCAACAATAAAACAACTCCGGTGAAAGTTTGTTATATTATTTCAGAACAACAACAGATAACCATTGTCCAATAACACTTTAATGTCGATATCATGTCTTCTTTTAAGATTCTGTTCTTCAGCAGATTGTCTTGAATCTCATTCTCTTCTCCTTATTTGTTCACCGGTTTCTTCTTTTGTTGTACCTCAGTGATATTGAAAGCATTGGGCTACTGTTGGATCCATTCCCTTTTCCTCTTTAAATAAATAATCATTTTAGCTTTCTATTTTCCATATTCTCACAGTCTCTTTACACCCATTTTCTGCTCCAGATGAGTTACCTAATTGCACCATTAAATTAAAATTTCAGGTTTAAAAATGTCTTTGAAAACACAATTATGGTAGCATAATCAAATGCTATTCCAATTTATCATTCTAACTTTATCATAACATTTATTTATCATTTCTCTAAAGCATTAATGATTTCATGTGAATTTTAGAATGATAATGATGTTCAAATGAAACAACAAGCTACCAGGACTGTATTATTGTTTAATCTGACTTAAAAGCCTCCATTGCATTTTTCAAGTAGTTATTTCCAAAACAAGGAATTTTCATTGTTAAGTTACAAATGGCAAAAGCAATACCGTTTGTTTGAAACTGAACACATAGCATCATGATATCGGAGCAACCCAACTGGCATTACTTAGTCTAGTTCTCACCGCAGTACAGGAATGCGGTGATGGCAACCAACTTTCTCACTAGGCGCTATGTTGACTAGTGGAGCGCTTGGTTGTCAAACACTCACTGCTGTAGTTCATAAAACTGCTGTACTGTAATGAGAATGGGACTGTATATTAGTGACACATAAGAGCACTAGAGAAATTCCACCAGCAATGTATCTTCCCCATTTGCTGGAATCAATAGGAGGACCATTGAATAAATGTTAGTGCATGAATAATATTTTAAGCCAGCTCTGCAACTACTAATGCAAAACATCTGCAAAATCAACTAAAATAAATTGGATCGTTGAAAAGTATCTACCCCATCAGGTCCTGAAATTTTCATAAATTTCAGATGGCCACTGTTACAGAGGAGGACAAAGAAAATACTATAACAACACTGATATGAAGGTGTAGAGGTGTACTGTACCTTTAAGAGAGTTGAAAAGCTAGCAAGGACTGACAAAGCACAGAGAGTCCTGAACAAAGTAAGAATGTAACACTTGGGAAACTGATAGCTACAACTGAGTTGTCATGAAACAAAAACAAATTCAAATTCAGCCAATCAGTTTAAATTATGCCCCAAGAAAACAAAATCCAATCAAATTTGAATTTAGTAGTTTGATAATATTAAAACCAGTGAAACGATCTGATGTTTTGGGATATAAAACCGGACATTTTGAACAATTAGAAGAAGAACTGCAAGGCCATCTACAAATATAGACTGCTGGTTGAAGAGCTCTCTGAAAGATACCTGTCTATAAGAAGTTTGCACAGCAGAACACTGAAACTGACCTAGAGAAAATCTTCAGAGGAAAATCTTCAAAGGAGTTGAAGAGCTCTCTGAAAGGTACCTGTCTATAAGAAGTTTGTGCAGCAGAACATTGAAACTGACCTAGAGAAAATCTACAGAGGAAAATGTACAAAGGAGAATCGACAAAGCATGGTTTTTGAAACATGATTTTTTTTTTGTAAATCTTAATCAGGATTTTGTTTTATTGGACCAGTATTGTAGAGTGGGAGGTAAAAGATAGGTTTAAAATAAAGGAGTTGTAAATAGTTGTTGGTTTTAATTGTCTTTGTTGGACTTCAAGAATAAAATTGTTTATTTTTACTTTAAACAGTGACCTCTGAGATAGTTGTTTGCCTCTCAAATTTTAACAAATTACAGCGTAAGGTGAACCTTTTCTGTGTGGCTGGTTTAAATTAGCAGAGAGGTTTACCCTGTGTTGTAACAACATCCTAAGCTCTCCCTGAAGACTGGCAGCAATGACATTTATGATTTGCAGGGGTTTGCTATAAAGTGTTCAAAATGGTGACAACTTGATCATCAAGCAAAATCATGATTTGAGCTTCAACTTCTTAATGATTAGACAGAGTAGCAGAATTTAAGGGAAAGAAAAGGAAGCAATTCTCATGCTCCAGATCCTGCCATCTTATGGGAGATCCTACTCCCAAAGACCTACAGGTCAAGGGTCAGCCTGTTCAGTCACAAAGATTTGTGACAAAAATTTGCAATTTTGAATAGATGTCATCCGTGAATCGAAGGGCAGCCAACAACAACAAGAAGGAAAATATGGAAAGATCTACCTTTTATTTGGTCTGTGTGTTTGATAAAGTGAGTTTAACATGTATTCATCACAAAATAGCAAGACTGTATAAAATGAAATTTGAATAACTCATTCACTTTGTTGAATGGAGAGGAGTCACATTTGTAGGGTATATGAAAGATGGTGAATTCAATATTTTCAATTTGCTTGATTTCAGTAAAAAATGTATTTTTTTGATGATTACAAAGTAAGAAACTGTGCAGTTTAGAAAGTAAGTTAGAATTATTCCTACTTTTCCCCATAACCTATCTAGAAAGTGCTAATTTTATTTGACGTATGTTTCTGCTGGTCTCTGAAACGTCTGATTAGAATTTAAATTCCTGTCATGTTGACAACAGGTGTGTCCATTGGCTTTTTAACCCAGCCAATGTGTCACTCTTGGTTTTCCAACCAATTTATATGAGCCAGCTTAATGACAGGGGATATCTGGTCGGGCTGGACCGTAGGGTCTGTTTCCATGCTGTACATGTCTATGCCTCTATGATTCTATGTGTTAATTTCAACTTCAAAATTTAAAGCAACATGGCAATCATGGATTTTGGAGTCAACAGTACAACAAAAGGAACTGACTGAATTTAAATCAGATATTCAAAGATTGTGCCTTGTTTCATCTCTTGTTTCATCTTGTGATGCTGCTTTGGATGAGATGCTAGCAATGTAAGAGTCCACATAAACATTTTCTTCTCTATTGTGAGAAGAAAAGGTCTGCCCATGAAACAAAAGTGCAGGCTGGAAGTTGCCCACGTGTTCAGAAAGAAGAGCAGGAATGACATAAGCAGAGTAGAAAAGGTGAGAATGGCACTTCACTGACATCCTGAGAGGTATATCATATCAACCCTTTGCTCTGCTTTCTCAAGCATACTTCAATAATTCATTCCTCACACTAATTTGAAGGTCTACCTATCCCTTTCTGCCTGTACACTTCCTCACATTCACCACTGACACATCTTTAAATGCAATTTCACTTTAGTTACTTTCCCTTTTTGCAAAGGAAGCACAGAACACACGGAGGAGATGCAGACCAATGGCAGGTTCCCAGCCATCTCTCCGTTGACAACTCCAGAGAAGGCATCCCTGGATATCAATAGAATCTTAATGTGTCTAGCTATTCAAGTTGGGGACCCACCTAGACACCTGGTTACAGAATTAAATATTTTACAACCATGTGGCAAACCAACTCAGACATGTGGACTTGATAAGAGATAATTAGCCATTGTCCACAAAGGACCAAAAGTATCTCCATTACAGAAAGATCATTGGCTACATATAGCTTGAGGGACAATATTCCATAAGGATGGGGCAAAGTGAGGGGTGGCAGGCCTCCAATATAGAGTCTTACAGCATTGAAACAGGCTATTCAGCCCAACTTGTGAAACTCAAACTGAGCATAACTGAGCAGGTTAATGTCACTGGTAGCACTGCTAACAACAACTTCCATCATTTTGCTGATGATTATGGGGAAGCAATTGGCCAGATTGGGTCTGTCCCTGTTGACAGGGCATAGGAGGCAGTATTCTATATTGTCAGTTCTGAGTTACATCTGCACTTGAATAATTTGGCTAAAGATACAGTTTTCCTGGAGCACAAGTCTTCAGTACTGTTGCTGAAATATTGTCAGAGCCCACACGGTTTCCAAAATCAAGTGCCTTCAGCTATTCTTGATATCATGTGGAGAGAGTTCCATAGGCCAAAATTATAGATTGGCTTTTATTATGGACACTTCAATTGGCCAACTGCATAGAACATCAAACAAGTGTGTACAAACCTGACATTAAAGGCTTGCTAATTTTGAATGCTAGTTTAAAAAGGTTGCATGATATTCTAGCCTTGGATAAACATCACTCTAATGATCTGCAGCAAAGTGCTCTCCAATTTATTGCCAGTAGGGAATTGTGGGTGAGCCAAGAAAAAGATGATAGAATAAATGCCCTTGCGATTGATGAATGTTCCAGGATATACTGAGTAGATTAACTAATACACCCATGCAGTAAATAATCTACTGCATCTGTGAAAATTCAGTCAGGATCTCAAAGTACTTGCCCATTCTGTCCGGCAATATCATGGGCAAAGTTGACATAATTGCCTGCCCTGCCAAACAAATCATCAGTCACCAGCATTATGCATTTATGGGTTGCTGACCATGAATCTCTCCATCACAGCCTTGGAAGGATCAAGAAGCAAACAATGAGGGTGATAATGATTTTTGACCATCACGGGTAAAAAGTGATTATCAGGTCCACTTGGCAACTAATAAAGTTCCAGCCAGCTGAAAGGTCAGCCACTACCTGATGCAACATATTCAACATATTCAGCCAGCTGAGACACTGCTGTTCTGATGTGCTGGAAGTTTAAACACTACCTGTGGACCATGTGGTAATAAGTGTGTACTCCTGTGAGTTGCATCTTTCTGCTCATAACCTCACTCCTGTGGAGCTGCAGATCTGTGAGAAACAGGCTAATGCTGTTTCTGATGCTGCTAGTCACCTTGGTCCTCATCTGAGGTCCAACATAATGCTGTAGAAAGGACACACATGTTGATCTGATAGTATGGAACTTCCAAAAATGAGGATCAGATAAACAAACCTCCAAAGTTGTCAAAGTTGCATCTCAACACAAATACTATGTAACAAAACAGGCAGGAAATCAGCTGTAAGATTTCAGGACAGGTTTTCCTGTCATGAGTTCAGTCCCTTGATTGCTGTGTATTAACCCTATTTTCACGAAGAAGTTTAGCAAACACTTGAGATCCACAGTAAAATTGAAAAAGCAGTGTTAATTACACTGAAATTGACTGATTAATGATAGAAATTGTCAACTCCACCTTCCCAAGGGGGTTGTTCACATGCAGTTTATCATGTTGCAGTGAAATGTGGAATTCAATGTGTTGGAGATGAGTTGCATTTGTCCATTTGCTAGGTATTGAACAGGATATGCCATTATATAAAATGTGATCTATATCTTTAATTGGCACCTATTACTTTATCATGAGTATTTCAATTAAGCTTGGTTTTGTCTTTAACTTCTCCACAGACACTTTTAGGAAAAACTAACTGAACAGTCACGGTAGTCCAGTTGGAAATCAAGTGTAAAGTGTAATGATAGAAATGAGGTCAGCCAGGTGGACCTCATAGAATAGGAGTTCCCTGATTGGAGCTGTAATCAGATCCAATTAGGAAGCCCTGGCAGATAGATATTTTTAAAAAAGTGTCAGAGATTCTGTTCAGCTGGCTCTGAAGGAGCTAGCTTAGTGGCAAGACTCTTCACATGTAAATAATGGGTGAGTTGGTGACAAGTGGAGTTATTTCAGCAGTGACGAGAGAAAAACATGCTCCTAAACAAATTGGCTCACAACAGTCATCTTTGAGCTGGAGTAAGCATTTCTGGCGTCATGTTGCTATTTGGAAAACTTGACTCATTCAATCCTGCCGTCGGAGACTTGTTTCTTTTCAGGCAAATGGCACTGGGGCAGCTGACAAGCAACAAGTAATTTCCCTGACAGCTTGTGGACCCATAGCTTTTTCAGTTATTAGGAGCCTAACTTTTCTTGAGGCACCTTTCAAGAGTTGACATATTTAGAGAAGAAATATTATGACCCCAGCATCCCCTAACTCTAAGATGCTATCAGTTTTACAGGATGATTTGAGAACCAGGGGAATCTGTATTGGGATTTCTGACTGGGTTAAGATGATGGCAGAGGCACATGACTTTGGTTTAAACCTTTAATGAGATGCTGAGGAACTGTTAGGTATGCGGAATGAATGATGTAACCACGCAAAAGCATCACTAACTGAAACCCAAGTGGACTTCAAATGGTACTCCAACTAGCTATGTCATTAGAAAATGCAGAAAGTGGAGCATGTGAGTTGCAGAGTATTCCGAAGGAATTGGACACTCTTGTCATCCAACAGTGTTTGGGGGAAACATCGCTTGAGTAAAGGCAATTGCACAGCCTCACTCAGGACATATCCTGAACAGAAAGACTCTAGGTTAGCCCACAGCAAAACCCTAAAACAAAGCCAAATCTCGACCAAATGGTTGAAATTTTCTTCAGAATTCAGGCCAGAAAACCATTGTAGTTGCTGCTGGTACACAGCAAAAGAGTCTTACTAGACTTTAAATTGAGTAAGTGAACTCATAGGCTGGTATCCAGGAGAGTATACACCATGGAAAGACCACCTATATCTGTTTTGGAACAGTTAAATCACTTAGCAACATCCAAATCAGCACCAATCAAATAAAATGTCTTGTTAAATGGTCGTCCAATTCTAATGGAGGTCAATACTGGTGTGGCCGTTTCAGTGATCACAGAACCAGTCTTTAACAAAATTCACTCTGGACTCCAACTCTTAACTTTACACAAGACTTCAGCTTGACTGAGAACCTATACTGGGGAATCTTTACATATTAAGGGTGCAACTTCAGCTTTGGTCTCTGATGAGAAACAGCTGGTTCAGTTACCACTGATTGTAGTAAAATGCTTGGGGCTGAAAATGTGTTGCTGGAAAAGCGCAGCAGGTCAAGCAGCATCCAAGGAGCAGGAGAATCGACGTTTCGGGCATGAGCCCTTCTTCAGGAACCTCTTGCAAGGATGCCTTCCTTGAAGAAGTTCTCTTCCTCCCTCTACAAGGAATTCAGTGAGTCCCTCTCTCACTGCACACCCCAGGTCATCTCCTCTGCACAGAAGCTCTTCTCCTGCTCCTTGGATGCTGCCTGACCTGCTGCGCTTTTCCAGCAACACATTTTCAGCTCTGATCTCCAGCATCTGCTGTCCTCACTTTCTTCTCGAAGGTAAAACGCTTGGGCCCAAGCTTGATGGGGCAAAATTAGTTGAGGAAGATTCCCCTGGATTGGCTCAATATTTTTTGAATAGAAAATGACAGCCTGAGTGAAATCTTAATTAAATGCCTGGATTTTTTCAGGAAGTCTAGGAACAATCAAAAGCACCAAGGTCACCTTGCACATTGACCAGGAAGCAATTCCACAATTCTGAGAGGTCCACCCAGTGCCACTTCCCTTCCGGGCAAAAGTAGAGACATAAACAAGCAGATTAGATAGCGAAGGAATCATCAAACCAGCTCTGTTTGCGGAAGGGGCAGCACCAGTTGTACTGATTGTGAAGGTTGATTCATCTTTCTGATTATGTTAAACAAACGATAAACTGTTTTTCACAGCTGGAGAAATACCCAATCCCAAACATAGAGGATTTATACACAAAGCTGGTAGGGGAGCTATCCTTCACAAAGCTGGATATAAGCCATGTGTACTTGCAATTGCAGTCAGAAGAGGATTCCCAGAAAAATGCCACACTTAATACCCATAAGGATTTGTATCAATATACAAGTCTGCTGTTTAGGGTATCATCAGCCTGTGCAATTTTTCAGCAGATGATGGAGAATGTTTTATGAGGTTTACCACAGGTCACCATTTACCTAGATGATGTGCTATTAACTGAAAGTTCATACATAACCACGCCTCCATCCTGGCACCTTTGCATCAACTCTTAAAAAAAGGGTCAGCCTTGGAAACTGTTGCATAGCCAAGTCATATAGCCTTCAGAGAAGGGAAACAGCTATCATACTCTAAGGTGTTGGCACAATATCCTCCCAAGCAAGGTCTGGTATTAACATGTGACGCCTCCCCACATAGCATCGGGGTAGTATTAGCTCATAGGTGGCCCAATGGAGAGGAACACCCAATGGCATATACGTCCAGGACTTTGGCTTATGCAGAACATAAATATACCCAGATAGACAAGGAAGGTTTGGCAATCATATTTGAAGTCAGGAAGTTCTACCAATACCTTTACAGATGTAAATTTGAAATAATAACACATTAATAAACCTTGTTACGTCTACTTAAAGAAGACAAGGCAGGGCCGCCCATAGGTTCAGGCAAAATTCAGCACTGGTCTTGAATAATCCTGATGAAGGGATTTTGCCCGAAAATGTCGATTTTCCTGCTCCTCAGATGCTGCCTGACCTGCTGTGCTTTTCCAGCACCACTCTGATCTAAACTCTGGTTTTCAGCATCTGCAGTCCTCACTTTTGCCTAATGTAAGATCAGGTCCAGTGACATATAAAGTTCATGCAGATGTGACAGTCCTGAAAAAGAATGTTGACCATATGAAAGCCGCAAACTCACAAATGGTGCAGGAGCAAAACATCCCCGGCTTCTTGACTGCTTTTCTGACTGTTCTGGAACCCAGATACCTCAGAATCTGAAATGGACGTGCAGGTGTTGCCGCCGACACCTTTGCTGACTGAAGTGCAGAATGCATTTTTCCCGAGACGGTCCAGGTGCAAGAGGCAAGCTATTGTGCGTTATACGCCCCCGTATGCAAGGCAAAGTTGGAGGAACCTGACCTGGTGCTAAAACGATCCAGGAGGAGCAACAAAAAAAAAGAACCAACATATGCCCTTGGAATCAGAGGGGGAGGGATGTAGTGATAGTAACAAGGTCAGCCAGGTGAACCTCATAGAATGAGTTCCCTGATTGGGGCTGTTAATGTGGTCTAATCAGGGAGGCCTAGCTGTCAGATATAAACAGGAATGTTCTGGGTGTCCTTGGAGAAGGAGCACGCGGGTGTCCACCGACACCCTGGAGTTGTGACAAAAAAAACAGGAATGTTATAAGCACTACCACACTTAGGCGGTAGTGTGGGGGTTAAAAAAGAAGAAAAAAAAGGAGAACAAAAAAATATATAAACTGGAGATTCCACTCGGGTGTTTTTCATATCTTCCTGGTGGTGGAAATTGAATAAAGATTGGTGCACTTTGTGTCTTTCACTGTGTTTTACACCTGCACACACACACACCATGGGTGCTAAAGAAAAAAAAAATAAACAGGAATGTTCACACCTGTACACACACAACATGGTGCTGGGGAAAAAATAAGCACTACCGCAGTTAGGCAGTAGTGTGGGGGTAAAAAAAAACAAGAGTGTCAGACATTCTGTTCACTCTAAAGAAAAAAAAAGAAATTTAAAAAAATAAACAGGAGTATCAGAGACTCTGTTACTCTGACAGCTGGCTTTTACAGAGCTGGATCAGTGCCAAGGACTCTTCATGGTAAACAAAGGGTGATTTGGTGGATAACAGCCTATGTGGAGTTATTTCATAAAGCTTCACTACAATGGAGTCAAGGTTGATGCAAGGTTGACTGGAGACTCAAGCGAGCAATTTCAAATAACAACATTTCTTGGCAGAGATATAGTCATTCCAAAGTCATGTGAATGAGTACATCTGCCAGCTGCAGTTTTAACTGGAGCTGTTCAGCAGGTGAAGACTCTATAATGCAACTGTTCTAACAGATCTAAAATGGTTGTGTAACAGGCATACGATTAAATATTCCAACCTCATGACTGTGAAGGCATATACTCAATTCTAAAAGGAGTACCATAAACAAATAAAAGACTTCAGCTTCTCATAAAGAAAGAAATGCAATTGGACCATTAATTAATACATTGCAGTATTAGTCAAGGACTCTAGAAATCTTTTAGTTCAAACTGATTTAACTTCAAATTTTCCTCAGAAAATCGAACAAAGGCTGATTTGGATTATTGCTTTGGATTTATTTGCCCCTCTGAAAACAATGTTTATGTCCCAACAGAAAGTGTAAGACAGAAATACACTAACGGTCAGTAAATATTTAGATGTGCACTTGCAATGCAAAGGCATACAAGGCTATGGGCCAAGTGCTTGTAAAAGGGAACAGAATTGTTAGGTGGTTGTTTTTGACCAGTGCACACACAATGGGCTGAAGGGCTTTTTTTTCTGTGAATAGACCTCCAAATTCTTGACATTTCTCACCTTGCTTTTAGGGGTCTGGAGGTGCTCCTTGAATCACTCGCCGTATCTTTTCTGCATCGTCTTGTATTGTCTTGTTATTTGGGTCAATCTTGAGAGCCGCTTCAAAATCCTGAAGGCCTGCCAGACCATAAATTAAATAATCCCTTGAATAAATCAAATCTGCTGTGATGTGATTGTAAACCACAAAATTCATATTGAATTACTAGAATGTACTGGTCTGCAAGATCTCAGTTGAAGAAGAAGTGGGAAAATATAATTGGCTTCAGAGTGCCTAGACTATTAACAGGAAAAAATATCAGAATTCTAAATTATGATTAGCAAGCAATTGCAGATTTTGCACGTTTGCTGAGTGTGTTTCTCTTCACCTTCAATGATGGCGAGATGAAATTTGGTTAGAACACATGCCAAATTGCTTAGTTCACCAACACTGACAACCACATAGCTAAATCCCATAGCTCCATGTTCCAACATAACTTTGTTAAGGTTTAGATGGACAGGTTGAGTTGGGAAAAAATGAAGTTTTATCTCCTCACTCCTTGTGATGTTGGGCATATAAAGGTATGGTGGTACAGTGGTTAGCACTGCTGCCTCACAGCGCCAGGGGCCATGGTTCAATTTCAGCCTTGGGTGACTGTCTGTGTGGCTTTTGCATGCTCTCCCATGTCTATGTGGATTTCTTCCAGGTGCTTTGGGTTCCTCCAAAAGTCCAAAGATATGTAGGTTAGGTGGATTGGCCAAAATGAATTGCCCATAGTGTCCTGGGTTAGCGGTGGTCACCGTGAGGTTACGGAGATAGGCTGGGATGCTCTTTGGAGGACTCTGGAAAATTCAATGGGCCGAATAGCCTCTACGTACAGCTTAGGGATTCTATTATTCTATAAATGACCTGAAAAATGAGAAAATAAGGGAAAGAGCAAAGCACAACGAAATAGCTATATGCTATTGTTTTGCTGACTGTGGTTAAAATTTATTCTTAAACACACATTAATCTGTACGTTGCCATACCTGAAGTTAATTCTAAATAACTTAAGAGTTCATTAACTGGTGCGGTATTTGAATCTTCCACATATTACAGTATTAAGGAAAGAATGAGAAAGAGGAAAAAAGTTGGGAAGGGGAAAACTGGTGTAGCCTGTTTTAATTCCAATATCTAATATTTGTTAATTATATATTACTACATTTTTTTCATATGTTTGTGGGATAGGGATGTTGCTGGCTTCACCAGCAATTATTGCTCATCCAGAGGACGGTTAAGAGCCAACTACATTGCCAAGAGTCTGGAGACACATGAGCCAGACGAGGTAAAGAGGCAGATTTTCTTCCCGAAAGTACATTAATGAACCAAATCTGTTTTATAATTTACCATAATTTATGAACAATAAAAAGGCTTTCTCTTAATTCCATATTTTTAACAAATTCAAATTTCACCAACTATCATAATAGGCTTTGAATCCATATCCCCAGAACAACAGGTGAGAGTTCTGGATTACTAGTCGAGTGAAATTACCACTATCCCCTAATTTCAGTGCACAAAGTACCAAAAGGTTCTCTAACCTTCTACGTAGAGTTCCAGCTCACAAAATGCTGTTCCTCTTCGAACATGGGCTTTCAGTCTGCTACTTGCATTATCTGGAACAGCAGGAGTTAACAAATCAAGTGCCTAAAGGAAAAATATATAGTTAAGCAAGTAAAAAGATATAATATAAAAAGAGCTGTAGGTTATCTTTTAAAAGTGTGTGTAAAATATTCCAAGAGTAGTAAGTAACTTAAAGCATCATGCACCAACCTAGCAATCACAGTGTTCCACTGAGGCCACAGATTAAAATAGCAAATCAAGTCCCGGTGACTGCCACAGAATTTAATCCGTATCTATTTAAAAAGAATACTGTCATTTTGGCTGGATGATCTCGCAACCTTCAATTTAATGAGTTGCTCTAGCATAAGAGAGGGAATGATTGTGTCCCCCGTTTATCCCCTGACACAGGAAGCAATGCATTCCACATCAGAGAAATAAAAATGTGGGACAAATAACCAAACGCCAATCCCTTCATAACAAATGTATAATTTCATATTGTTCTGTAACAGATGGAATTTTATGATTTACCTTAATTTTGTAACTGACCCTGATGCAAAAAGTGATTTGGACACAGGAAGGTTCTTAAATGTGCACACAAACTGAATTATGGTTAATTTTGCCTTATTCAATTGATCGGCATTAACTAATTTCCCAGAAACTGAACATGAACTAACCTTGGAGGAGTCTTCAATGACTTTGTGTAAATTTCTTAGTTTAAGGTGGCTTGCAGCCCGGTTCAGATATAGGGCTGGAAGTTTATTATTCAATTGTATTCCCAAATTATAGGCATTAATTGCTGCAAGATAATCTCCGGATGCAAACAGCTTGCTGGAAGAGAAAAATAATATTTGAACAATATGATAACCTGATTTGAAGTGTATTACAGGGAAATTAAACAGGTCTTCATGGCTAACAATGTACAGACTGCCACAAATGAAGATCACTTACTGCAGTTAGTTATTACTTTATTATCGACAACAATGTAATAGATTCCAGAATTTCTTTCAGAGGATACACAGAAAAGGCAAATCATTGAATTAATTTTCCAAGTGCCACATAATTATATGAAAGACCAAACAGTTCCTGTTCATAAACAATTTGAATATGGAGGGCTACAGAGTTGCGGCATCACTGACTTCACCTAGAATAGATGCATGCATTGTTTTTAAAGGACAATATGGTTAATTGTAACATTTACATTCTGAGTGGAAAGTAAGTTTCAACCAGTTAGGTAGCAGATAGAAAGGCAAATGGAGGAAAGGCAATGGCATAGTGGTATTATCACTAGGCTATTAATCCAGAGACCAAGGAAATATTCTGGAGACTCAGGTTCAGATCCCCCCCCATGGCAGTTGGTGGAATTTTAATTCAATAAAAATTTGGAATTAGGTAGTTCCTGCTTTATTTCAAGGGCCAGATGCCTTATAAATATGGTTACTGGGAAACCAGAGCTAACTTTTGTGATCTTGGTGGATGAATCCATTAAGCAACCCCTTGACTGAAATTGGGCATCAATACAATGCAGCCCGTTCTTCCACAAAGACTATGGTGAAGCAGATAAAAACTTCCAGAGGATGATATTCAATGTTTGGAGCAGCGTTGAAGGGCATTGCAGTTCACTCCAGACAGAGTACATCACATTATCCCAAGATGCTGTGTTCTGTACAACTGGAGTGGGCAACAAGGGGAGGTGATGGCCTAGTGATATTATTGCCGGACCGTTAATTCAGAGACCCAGATAGGGTTCTGAGGCCCGGGTTCCAGTCCGACCACCGCAGATGGTGGAATTTGAATTCAATAAATATCTGGAATTAAGAATCTAATGAAGACCATGAATCCATTGACAATTGTTGGAAAAACCCATCAGGTTCACTAATACCATTAAGGGAAGGAAACTGCCATCCTTACCTGGTCTAGCCTACATGTGACTCCAAACCCACAGCAATGCGGTTGACTCTTAAATGCCCTCTAGGCAATCCCATGAATGAGTAAACAAAAAATGATGGACTCTGAAGAGCCGGGAGACTATCAGCAGTCATCTGAGGAGGAAGATGGTGACATAGCACAGAAGGAACATCACGTTCTGCATGATCGAGCACTGAAGCATCAAGTGCATTAAGACACACTGGTTAATTGACATCCAGTTCCAATAACTGAGAGCTGGTTACAGTAATTACTCATTGACTGTAGGTGTGCTGGTTCTTGAAGGGCAAGCTATCCCTGACTGCTGCCATTCGCAAATGTATCTTCTGCTTGTTTTATTGTTTGCTTTTACCATTGCTGATTAAAAGTGAATGATGTGAAACTTTTGAAGGCTTTCCTGTATGTGATGGAACCACACTGAACAATGATAAGCTGTTGGGCTACAAAGGACATTGGGGAAAGAGTAGCACTGCCTAAGATAGGACTGTAAGTTGGAATGAAGCTAAGGACAGATAAGCTGTGCAGCTTTTTCTTAAATAGCAATAGATGTTTGAATATGCACTTGTAAATGCAATGAAGCATCAGCTGTACAATCTATGTGTTAAGAAAGCATTACTTTTGCTTGCCCCCCCACAACGTGCATGGTGAATGGTAGCTCAAAATTGCCACCACTTGGCTGAGTGCATGGCTGGGCTTTAAATACAACATTAGCAATAGGAATCTTGGGATGTCCAGCACAGGTAAGTATTGCTACCTATGACAAGTGGAAGAATACAACAAGCAGAAAACCATAGTGGTGTGATGCAAAATAATGAGGCAGGTTGGGAAAAGAGCATGAGAAAAATTGCCAGATCTTGTGGACATCACCATGACACTCACCAAAATTGGTATTTAGCCAATTCTGGTAAGATTCAGCACTTTATATCACCGTTTTTCCAACTATTATGTTATTAGCATCAGGATCAGCAGAAATCATTGAAAGGCTTCAGCAACAGACCAGACTGGCTTCTAGACTGGAGATGGGTCAGTTATTGAATGGGTGAGCAAGTTGTTTCAATCAGTAGTCCGTCATTAATGTACTAGCTGTTTTCTCTGGATATTAAAATAATGTTTAAACAAATGCAATGATGAGTAGTTTTTTTAATCCTCAAATCATCTTCCTATCTAATTGACTAACACTTTCCTGGAGAATTGCAGAAGTAGTTCAAATAAAGTATTTCCTCACATATGGTGAGATTGTAATATTCTGTGTCACAAACTGCTGCTAAAGCAAATAAATTTCCACCAGTCAAGTACATCTTGTGAGTGGCATTTATTCAAGCAAATGTCACAATATCATTTGTCAAGATATTTTGGCAGAATCATATCATCTCTCATTTTCTGCCCATGTCTCTTTTTTTCAGCATCTACCTTAATTCTTGTTTAAAAGCTCTTATATGCTCAGCAGCAGTTGTTTCGACAGCAGGTTGAGACAGAGAATTCCACATTCTAACCAACTCTTTTTGTGTCTTCACCCAATCTTTATGCATATACATGTCTGGCAAGAATTACTGTATAGTGATCAAAGCAAAAACACAGGGTAATTCTCTCCTTTTTAACCAAAGGCAGTTAAGACTCCTTTCAGTCACTGTGTGAAGATCATGCAGCTAATTCCTTTCAATGTCTCAACTTTAGCTCTACATTTTCCCAATGAAGTGTCTCCATTTGTTTGGTGCCTTTTCGAATGAACTTTCTTAATTTTCATTAGTCACAAGCAGAGACTCCCGTGAATTAGTAGAGCTGTTCAGTAGAGCTTTTGAGTGCTTTGAAGATGTCCCTAACAATTGTTTCCAACAATCGACAATGGATTCATGCCATGACCATATGGAATACTTGTTTCAGAAGTCTGCTATCAGGCATATAAATGATATGCTCTGCCCAGCGGAAATGGTTTTGTGGTTAAATCTTCCATTGTGGATATGTTGGCTTGGGAGAGAATACTGCTATTTGATCACCTTTCTTGCCATTGAATTTGGAGAATTTGCAAAGGTATCACTGGTAGATTTGTCCAATGCCTCAAATGACCTGAGGAGGCTCCCCAGATATAGAAATGGACATATTGTTCAGGATCTCACCGTTGATCTTAATTAACAAATTATTGTGGCATTAGAGCTGATTGGAAGAGGGGACCTTACATTTTCATGAGTTTAGTGAAAAGTCTATTGTTTCAAATGCTTCAATGAAGGAATCAACAATCACTTTGGACACAGTTTTTAAGTGAATACATACACAAGCATCATCTGTTTACTGCACCCACTCACCGGAGCTGAGTGATTTTAGTATTGGATGGAAGGTGATATGAATTAAACAGTTTCCCATCTGTTAGGAAAATTACTTCCGTCAGTGGGTAATTTTGGGGTGAGGTGCAGTATTGCAGACAAGAAGCTGGAGAATAAGGTTGGTGTAATGAAACAGCCTTGCCTGACCTTGCTTGACAGAGACTCTGATATTCCATTGATGAGGATTAAGGCTTACATATCATCATGGAGTAGGTGGAGGATGGTAAAAACTTCTGAGGGCAGAAAAACTGGAGGAGGATACTCCATAAGTCTTCACAGGTGATGGAGACAAAGGCTTTTTGAGTGTTTGAAAATGGCCAAGTACAGCAGTTGGTCCTGTTCCTTGTATTTTACCGATGAGTTAGTGAAGTGTGAAGTTTTTTAATATTACAATCAATTGTTAAAAATGTTGTCATAACTTACTTCCCCTTATCCTTCAGCCAGTCTGGATTTTTCTCCTCTGCTTTCAGGTCTTTAAGCTCAGGGATATTTGCATTTTTAGCTCGTCTAGCTTCTGCCTGTTTTCTTAACCACTGTAAACAAATGAAGAACCTTAGTTCATAAATTTTCATCGTATGTTATATTTCTTAAGGCATCTTAACTTACACAAAGTTAAAAATCACACAACACCAGGTTATAGTCCAACAGGTTTATTTGGAAACACTAGCTTTCAGAGTACTATTCCTTCATCAGGTAGCTGTAGAACAGGATCATAAGACACAGAATTTATAGCAAAAGATTACAGTGTCATGCAGCTGAAATGATATATTGAACAGACCTAGATTGTTGTTAAGTCTTTCATCTTTTAGAATGGGTTGCAGGTTTCGGTTCATTAATATGTATATTCCAGAACTTCTTTTAAGTTACATTCTCGAGAAAACTTAAAGTTTTATGATGTCTCAGCTCAGAAACCTTTAATACATTGTCTGAGCTGAGATGTCACTTTTTTTTAATAAAACCTTACAATATCTCAAGAATGTTACTTAAAAGAAGTTCTGGGATTAACATATTAATGAACCGAAACCAGCAATCTAGGTTTGTTCAATATTTCATTTCAGCTGCATGATTCTGTAATCTTTTGCTATAAATTCTGTGTCTTATGATCCTGTTCCACAGCTACCTGAAGAAGTAGCGCTCCGAAAGCTAGTGTTTCCAAATAAAACTGTTGGACCATAACCTGGTGTTGTGTGATTTTTAACTTTGTCCACCCTAGTCCAAAACTGGCACCTCCACATCATAACTTATACAAAGCTGCTTTATAAACTTAGCAACTTCATTCTCTAAATTCTAAATCAAATCTATAAAGACTATTTTAAGTGTAAACATTTGATCACATCCTAGATTTTCGGTTATAATATATGGACAACAAAGAAACAAGAATAAATTAAACCAAAGCTCAAATGTAAACCAACAGCAACTAATGAACAGCACCACACAGAATCATATCTAGGATTCCTCACAGTGAGTTTCAGAATTTACTTGAACTACATTAAAAATTGATCAAGATTAAGACATGACATTCAAAGTGAGATTGTAATGCAAGTGTAATCATGGCATTCCTGTACCCCAAGCAATAACAAACTAAAATCTGGCAGAAACCCAGAATAAATTTGCCTATTCATGCTTTGAAGAGGAACTCTGTATAAGTGAGTACAAAGGAGAGAAAAAGATAATTAAAATGTAAAAAAAATTAGAAAAAATATTAATTCCCAGCACCTACTTAGAGATGCAATATTTTCTTCTACCTATTATTTTATTCTGCAAACAACAGGTTTTACTAAAATCAATACAAAAACCACCATAATTTCCTTATCCTTTCAATTTGAAACTCATCTCTAACCGGAAATTTAAACTAGTTACGTGAGCTGCCAAGCCATCAGAGTTAACAATGTATAAATACTTCTTTGTTTTCTGAGATTCACAGGTCCAGAAACAATTTCTTCATTGATTATGGCATTTGTTTGAAGAAATGTATTCACTTTTACAAAACCCAAACCTCTTCCTCCTCTGCAATAAGAGATTCTCTCAGTGCTGTAGGAAAAACTCGTGGTGTGAATTGTACTTCAATATTGCCAGCCGAACGGGGATCTGGGATGATTTTGTCATTGTAGTTTTCAGCAAACATGTTGGCAGCTGTACCTGCAATTAATCAATGGTTAAAAGTTAACCATTAAATACCATCCTGCAAAGATTATTATACTTTTTGTTTGCAGTTAGGAACTAAAATAGAAGGAAAAGGTACCTTTATTATTATGATCTACAGATTTGCCACAGATATATCAGGAAACAACTGACTTCTTTGATAATCAAATCTTTATGATACAGAAAAAGGAACTTCAAGGCATTGAACTATGCATTGTCAAGTAGAATGAATAAAACCAAAAGTTAGCGCCAATCCAATTTATTTAACCTTATTTAAACAAAAGATATTGGAGCTGATAATGTGGTCATGTCAAGGTGGCACAGGAACTGCAAAGTATTAAACACTAAGTCACAATGTCAACTTATAAAATAAATGCGAGGTCAGCCAACTTTCATATATGAACGCTACATATGGCATATTCCACCTGCTTGATTAGATGTAACAACTTCACGCCATTATTGTTCTGCTCTTGATGAGCTTTTGGCTGCTCGTGAATAGTCTAATTATTTTTCATACAGAAAATGTTCTGGACAGAATGACCCTTTTTAGTGGGCAGGCTTTGTAGGTCCTGCAATGAAAGATGTCCCTTTTTGGAGGAGAGCACCATCTTGAGGTCAAACCAGAGTAGCATGGATGGAAAATATGATGTTTGAGCAGGTAAGAAAAAACATTTTTGGTTAAACAAAATCAACAGCGTCAGTATAAAAACGGAATGCTTATCTTAATTGAATACATTTGAGCTGCTGTATGCTGATGTTAAGTCACAGTGCTACACATATTAGATATTAAACACATTCAGTGTCAAACATCGCACCAGAAGATTCTGTACAGTTGCACGTTCACTTCTCAGTCCTCAGTATATTGATGAAATGTCTTCTCTCAAATAAAGGGGAAGCATTACTATAGTGGTATTATCACTGGAGTGTTAATTCAGAGATCCAGTAATGTTCTAGGGATCTGGGTTTGAATCCTGCCACAGCAGATTATGGAATTTAAATTCAATAAAAATGTGGAATTATGAGTCCCTAGTCGGAAAAACCCATTAGTTCACTAATGTCCTTTAGGGAACAAAACTGTTATCCTTACTTCGCCTGGACTACATGTGACTCCAGACCACAGCAGTGTGGTTGACTTTTAACTGTCCTCTGGGATGAGCAATAAATGCTGGCCTAGCCAGTGACACTCTCATCCCGTGAATGAATAAAAAGTGCTTTTTGATGAAGTAAGTTGTTTAGCTTAATAATAAAGTATCTTTAAGAAATATCCAACAGAAAGAAATACACTTCTATAATAATACCTGTTTATACATACAGCAAATAATGACATAATATAAACATGATTTATTATACTGGTTTATTATTCACTAAATTCCGATTTAAAGCCCCAAACGTCAAATTCTACACTCAGTCATGCAAAGAAGCTGCAAAAGAGAGATCAACCCATTCCCCCCAACTTCTTCCCAAAATCAGCAAATCAGCATAGAATCATAGAATCCCGACAGTGCGGAAACAGACTCTTTGGCACAACAAGTCCACACCAACCCTCCAAAGAGTAACCCACCCAGACCCAATCGCCTACTGTATGACTCAGATCAGTCATGCTGGCAGTATATTTGAATATTCCAACAAACAAGTTACTTTGTTCCAACTAACATGGGCTAACCTAAGCTCCCTCTTGGCTAAGAGTGTAGTTGAGCATAAGGGAAGAAGGAAACCAAAGGCAGGGAGAAAACTTAAAATGAGCGAGAGGTACAATGAATCTGAAATCCACTTAGCTTAATGTCACATGCTGCATCTTTTATGGGTATTCTTAACACTTGGATGAATGTTATTTTAAATTCTCTCTTGCTGATTTTGTCTTTATGTAAAAGGAAATCCGAATTAAATCACTGATTTGAAATAGGTTTACCTCCTTTAACTGAATGTTTGTTTGAAGTTCGTGAGTCAGAATTCTGTATTTTGGCTTCTTCCTTCTTCTTCATCCTCCTTTTCTCTGCCTCAATTTTCTGCTTTGCATGCTTTAGTTCCTCCTTTCTCTTTAATTTCTCTTCTTCATGCTTCTGCAGCTTCCACTGTTCCAACTCTTCAGTAGCTTTTCTTCGCTCTTGTTCTTTCATCTCTTCAATCTGTTTTCTGGCATGTTCCTCTATCTGTACAATTGTCGTGCAAGTTTATTATTCTGAAACATCATGTTTATGTCAAACTTTCAGTTTCTGACTCTCACATTTAACAATACTACAGCTTTAAGAGGTATTTTTGTCCTTTTTTTATAAATGAAGAAAGGTTGAGATAGAGATACAAATCAGTCTGCTGAAAGCCAATAAAACAAACAGGTTGTGAGGCCTTGGGTGTTTTCTCAAGTTGGAACAATAGAAGCAGTTTGAATGGGTGGGGTCAAGCTCCCACAGAACCAGGATTTTTAGTTCTGGTTTTCTGCAGGTGCTGGATGTGGAAGCTCTGATTTTTTTTCCTCTCTGTTTTAGTTAAAAGCTGGGGTTCTCTTCCTGCTGCTAGAATTGATTGTGAGACAATCTATTTTACTGAATTTGCCTTTGCCAAGGATGTACATTTGGGATGTTACTATATTGAAATAGTTAATTAGTGGTTGTTAATAAATGTGTTCTTTTGTTAACCATTTCAGTAGAGTTACAGTTAAGTCAATTCTTTTCTTTTATTTTCATTCTATCTGCATTTTAACTATAGTGTAAATATAAAGTGTATTTTGCTTGAAGTCAAGTAGTTTGACCCATTGAATTGCAGCTGGAATGCAACGCCTTACACTTACCTTTAAAATAAGACGACGTTAGGGTCTAGACTATCTTCTTGATATATTTTCAGGGGGTTTGACTGGTTCATTACACAAGTTTATAAAAATTTCATTCTAATTAAATCTACGAACTTCGTATCAGAATGTACTTTAGCTTTACAATGAAACTTAAAGAGTGTTTTAAGTATTTCTACATTTTTAGTAATGCATATTGCAATGTTGGTGGGAAAAGTAGAAATGAAAATTACATTAATACTTTATGGATTGCTAGCATAGAAAATATAAATCTAATAAGCATACTTCAGATAGAAAAGGAATGACTATAACTTTAGACAGTGGATGGAGTCAGTGGAAACACAAAAAACTGAGGCATGGTATATGTTGTGTGAAAGAAAGAAGAAATGTTAATCTGTACAATCAGATTCAGTAGATGACAGGAGGTACTGATTACAGAGTAAATTTTGGAGAATTCTCTCTCGTCACAATGTAATTCGGCCACCGGCCCAACCATAAATAAATCCTCTTACAATTAACCTAGTTTACACCTTTGCTAGAATTATAAATGTAAGATAAAAGAATTAAAGTATGAAAAATGGAGGCAAATTATTGACATAATCCAAACCATCCACCAGCATGTAATTTGTTCCAAGTTTGTATTCATGGGTAATGTATGTTGAGTGAAGAATTAGTTATAGAGATGTACAGCACAGAAACAGATCCTTCATTCCAACTTGTCCATGCCAACCAGTTATCCCAACCTAATCTACTCCCATTTGCCAGCACTTGGCCCATATCCCTCTAAACCCTTCCTATTCATATACACATCCAGATGCCTTTCAAATATTGCAATTGTTTTCCACCACTTCCTCTGGCAACTCATTCCATACACGTATCACTCTCTGCATGAAAGAGTTGCCCTTTAGGTCTCTTTTATATCTTTCCCCTCTCACCTTAAACCTATGCCCTCTAGTTCTGGAATTCCCCCACCCCAGGGAAAAGACTTTGTCTATTTATCCTATCCATACCACTCATGATTTTACAAACCTCTAAAAGGTCACTCCTCAGCCTCCAATGCTCCAGGGAAAACAGCCCCAGCCTATTCAGCCTCTCCCTACACTCAAATCCTCCAACTCTGGCAACATCCTTATAAATCTTTTCTGAACCCGTTCAAGTTTCACAACATTTTTTCAATAGGAAGGAGACCAGAATTGCATGCAATATTCCAAAAGTGGCCTAACCAACATCCTGTACAGCCGCAACATGACCTCCCAATTCCTATACTCAACACTATGACCAACAAAGAAAAGCATACCAAATGCCTTCTTCACTATCCCATCTACCTGCAACTCTATTTTCAAGGAGCTATAAACTTGCACTCCAAGGTTTCTTTGTTCAGCAACACTCCCTAGGACCTTAACTCCTGCTGAGATTTGCTTTCTCAAAATGCAGCACCTCACATTTACTTAAATTAAATTCCATCTGCCACTCCTCAGTCCTTTGGCCCATCTAATCAAGATTCCGTTGTACTCTGAGGTAATCTTCTTCACTGTCCATTACACCTCCAATTTTGGTGTCATCTGCAAACTTACTAGCTATACTTCCTACGTTCACATCCAAATCATTTACATAAATGACGAAAAGTAGTGGACCCAGCACCGATCCTTGTGGCACTCCACCGGTCACAGGTCTCCAGTCTGAAAAACAACCCTCCACCACCACCCTCTGTCTTCTACCTTTGAGCCAGTTCTGTATCCAAATGGCTAGTTCTCCCTGTATTCCATGAGATCTAACCTTGCTAAGCAGTCTCCCATGGGGAACCTTGTTGAATGCCTTATTTAAGTCCATATAGATCACGTCCACCCCTCTGCCCTCATCAATCCTCTTTCTTACTTCAAAAAGCTCAATCAAATTCATGAGACATGATTTCCCACGCACAAAGCCATGTTGACTATCCCTAATCAGTCCTTGCCTTTCTAAATACACATAAATCCTGTCACTCAGGATTTCCTCCAACAACTTGCCCACCACCAACGTCAGGCTCACTGATCTATAGTTCCCTGGCTTGTCCTTACCACCTTTCTTAAATAGTGGCACAATGTTAGCCAACCTCCAGTATTCTGGCACCTCACCTGTGACTATCAATTATACAAATATCTCAGTAAGATATTCCCTGTGGGAAACTTCCCTAGTTTCCCACAGGGTTCCAGGGTACACCTGATCAGGTCCTGGGATTTATCCACCATTATGTGTTTCAAGACATCCAGCAGTTTCTCCTCTGTAATATGGACATTTTTCAAGATGACACCATCTATTTCCCTACATTCTATATCTTTCATGTCCATCTCCACAGTAAACACTGATGCAAAATACTCGTTTAGTATCTCCCCCATCGCCTGCAGCTCCACACAAAGGCCACCTTGCTGATCATTAAGGGGCCCTATTGTCTCCCTTTTGCCCTTTTGTCCTTATGTATTTGTAAAAACCCTTTGGATTCTTCTTAACCCTATTTGCCAAAGCTATCTCATGTCCCCTTCTTGTCCTCCTGATTTCCCTTTTAAGTATACTTACTGCCTTTATACGCTAAGGATTCACTCGATCTCTCCTGTCTATACCTGATATATGCCTCCTTCTTTTTCTTAACCAAACCCTGAATTTCTCTAGTCATCCAGCAATCCCTACACTTACCAGCCTTTCCTTTCACCCGAACAGAAATATACTGTCTCTGGACTCTTGTTATCTCATTTCTGAAGGCATCCCATTTTCCAGCCATCCCTTTACCTGAAAACATCTGCCCACAATTAGCTTTGAAAGTTTTTGCCTAATATCGTCAATATTAATCTTCCTCCAATTTAGAATTTCAACTTTTAGATCTTTGGAACAAAGTCAAACAGAAGGTTGAAAGTCATTAATACAACAAGCTTTTCATACAACTATGACAGAAGACTAATAAGGATAAAAGTGTATATGTATACAATCTTATATTCTTTGAATTAATGAGATTGTAACATTTGAATGATTGTCTCACATTACCACCACTCCATTTGATTATATTAGTCAAGCCTTTGACTATCAATCCTCAAGTTTTAAGTTTATATCTTGTAGCATTGTCAAAAAGGAAAAGAGTATTACAGAAAATGTGCGAGATCTGCATAGGGGAGATAAAGTCTTGTTTTGATTAAATTACCATGTTACTACACTACCATGATGCTGGTCATCTTGAACTGTACTCTGGAAACTTTAATTCCTTTTCTAGCTTTATTGTACAAATGGCTTGAATTCATAGTTTTATATCAAATTACTCTGTCAGTAAGTCTATTTTAAGTAGACAATATTGTGCACAACAAGAAAATTAAATATTTTAACAGGTTCTACAATACTTACCTTCATTGTCTTTTCCAATGAGTACTTCTCATTTTCTCGTTTTTTAATTGCCTTTTCTTTTGCTGCCTCTTGTGCCTTTTCTTGAGCAGCAAGTATTGCATTCTCCCTCCTTTTCTGCAACTTTTCCTTACTAACTATCAAAGGACAGTCAATGTAATTATATGATGCAAAGAAAAACTAGTTATGTCTAACTACAAAATTTAAAGTAACTGTCATGAGCAGTACTGCTAATGCAATTCATATCCATTTTAATTTTATAGGATTCAATATATAGCAAAATATCTAAATCATTGCTTACCTTCGACCGTTGTAAGTTGCTCCCACATTCGCGAGTCTTTCTTACACAAGGTGAAGATAACAACATCATTGCCAACTTTAGCAGAGCTTTTTGATTCATCAATAGAAGCAAATAATATTACCTCAAACAGAAATGGAGGAAAGTTCACCTGTTAAAGTAAAAAATTTAAAATCAAAATCTGGAGGCAAAGGCTCGAAGGTAGAAGTCAGAGAGTGGTGATGGAGAGTTGGTTTTCACACTAGAGGCCTGTGACCAGCAATGTGCCACAAGGATCGGTGCTGGGTCCACTGTTTTTCATTGATTTGGATGTAAATATAGGAGGTATGGTTAGTAAGTTTGCACATGACACCAAAATTGGAGGTGTGGTCGACAGTGAAGAAGTTTACCTCAGAGTACAACAGAATCTTGATCAGATGGGCCAATGGGGCAAAGGCTGGCATATGAAGTTTAATTTAGATAAATGTGAGGTGTTGCATTTTGGAAAGGCAAATCAGGACAGGACTTATATACTTAATAGTAAGGTCCTCGGGAGTGTTGCTGAACAAAGAGTCCTTGGACTGCAGGTTCATAGTTCCTTGAAAGAGGAGTTACAAGTAGATAGGATAGTGAAGGTGGCATTTGGTATGCTTGCCTTTATTGGTCAGTGCATTGAGTATAGGAGTTGGGAGGTCATGTTGCAGCTATACTGGACATTGGTTCGGCCACTATTAGAATACTGTGTGCAATTCTGGTTTCCCTGCTAAGGAAGAATGTTGTGAATCTTGAAAGTGTTCAGAAAAGATTTACAAGGATGTTGGCAGGGATGGAGGGTTTCAGCTATAGGGAGAGGTTGAATAGGCTGCAGCTATTCTTCATCGAGCGTCGGAGGCTGAGGGATGATCTTATAGGAGGTTTATAAAATCATGAGAGGCATGGAGAGGGTAAACATTGTGGGGGAGTCCAAAACTAGAAAGCATAGGTTTAAAGTGAGAGGGGAAAGATTTAACAGAGACCAAAAGGGCAACTTTTCAAACAAAGGGTGGGGAGTGTATTAAATGGATTGCCAGAGGAAGTGATGGAGATTGGTACAATACAACGTTTAAAAGGTATCAGGATAGGTATAGGAATAGGAAGACTTTAGAGGGATATGGGCCAAATGGTCAACATGGACGTGGTAGACTGAAGGGTCTGTTTCTGTGCTGTATATCTACATAACTCTATGAATCTAAATGCAGGTTCAGGATTCCAAAGTAAATTAAGTGTATTCATTCTCTACTTCTTTTATAAACTAAAAACAGAAATTTAATGTAGCTCAATACATTAACAATCTTTTTAAATGATTTGTGGATGAGGACTATTCTAAGGGTTGTGCCAATACCACATTCACGTGATTAAAGGTCAGTCTGTGGGAAGTTAAAAATCACACAATACTAAGTTATAGTCTGACAGTTTTAATTGGAAGCACTACCTTTCGGAGCACTGCTTCTTCATCAGGTGGTTGGCTGTGGAAATGAATAGCAGCTACTGGAGCTTTTAGGACTTGACAATGGGTTGTGTGTGGTAGCAGCCCATTTTTGGGCTCTTACTCTTCCCCTCTCCATCTTCTATATCAATATTTTCCGAGTTACCATCAGTTCTGAAGAAGGGTCAATGGATCCGAAACGTCAACTATGATTTCTCTCCACCAAACCTGCTGAGTTTTTCCAACAATTTATGTAACGAAAATAGTTTTGTGGCGTTAAAGCACTTTGATAAAGTGACTGGCCTCACAAGGTGAAATTAAGATGGTAACAGCAGAAGCTGACAGCCTGTGCTTTGCTTGTGAAGCAAATGTATAGAGCAGGGGTACAGGCAGCTCCCCTCTCCATTTCCAAGCACAGACACCCACGGGGATCCCTCACCTTTAAATAATCCTCTGTACAGAAAATGTCCGCTTTCCCAGCCCTCACTCCCTTCAGCGGCACCGTTAGAAACACTTGGCTCTCCACCTGGTCCCAAGTGTAATCTTTAACCTGCAGCGGCATCTTTACGGACAGCAGCCCGTTGCTAAGCGACGCGAGTCACGCTCACTGGTCCTTCCGGGTGACGTGAGCTTTACTTCCGGATCAATGAGTGACAGTTTCCATGGATACCCTCCACACATTGAACCTGAGATTCCAGGTTCTTCACTCAGTTCAAGACTTTTATGAAGAGATTTTAGGGAGTCACTGCCACTTATATGGATTCAATATGGTTTCTGATGAAAATTAATTCAAACTAATGTTCAGCGATGTAGCTAAAACAATCATTTGTGTATGCTGGAGATTTGAAACAGAAAAACACAGAAAGTGCTAGAGAAACTCAGCATTTTGGCAGCATCAATGGAGAAAGAAACAAAGTTAACGTTTTGAGTCCAGTGACTCAACAATGTGTGTATTATGCTACTAGTTTGGTATATCTATCCATCCGTTTACAAATCTACTTTGTGGAGCAGTGTTTGGATGGTAACATCATTTTCGGACCACTCCTGAGTATTTGGATCAAGATATGAAACAAAATGGTGTCATCAACATTAAATGAACCACATTCGAGCCCTAACTGATTCATCGAAAGCTGCTAAATACTATTTGTCCATAATTATCCATTCCTACTATGTCCTTGTTGCTTAGCTTTATAAGACAGTTGTTTGCCTTTTTTTCAGATTAGATTACTTACAGGCCCTTCGGCCCAACAAGTCCACACCAACACACACCCACCCAGACCCATTCCCCTACATTTAACACTATACATAGCCAATTTACCTAACCTGCACATTTTTGGACTGTAGGAGGAAAACAGAGCACCCAGAGGAAACCCACACAGAGAATGTTCAAACTCCACACAGTCAGTTGCCTGAGGCAGGAACTGAACCCAGGTCTCTAGCACTGTGAGACAGCAGTAGTGCTAACCACTGTGCCACCATGTCACCCACTTTTCCTAGCCTTCTGACTGAACTGTATATAAATGTTCAACTGACCAAATGGCAATTCTGGTATTGTGGGGAAAAACACCAGTCTCAGAGTCAAACTCAGGGTTCAATGACAGAGTTTATTGCATAAGGAAATACCGGAGCTCCATGGAGAGAAAGACACCAACAGCTGCGAGTACTCTCTCGACCCAGAGCACGTCAAGAAATTTTTATACATCTTGTGATACAATAGGTCAGTGATGAGATTATTGTCTTTGTAACATGGTTTGTTTATGGCAATCATTGCAGAATTGTTGATAGTTTCGATACAGACTTTGTCAGTTCCAGCTCAGCCTTCGTTAATTTCCGCGTGGTCATTGTCAGTTTCAGTGTAGACATTGTCAGTTTCAATATCTATTAGCATTTTGTATTGAGTCTGTATCAAGGTGTTAGCATTTCTATAAGAGATGTTGGTTAGACCCAGACACTTTGGCAGGCGGTGTTCGTTACTCATGTGTATTCTCTGCCCACTCGTCTTAAGCTAATCAACTGGGTTGTGAGTGGATTGTGCTGACATTCTGGTGGTCCCAGGCAGTATCCATATCTGCTCTGCTGTTTCTCTCCATATTGTGATCCGGTGGCCATCTTGTGTATCAAGTTGGCCAACTGATGGCTCAGCGGCCATCTTGTGTGTCCGTTTGCCTAGTGTCACCCCGCCTTGTGCCATCTCCCTCTTTACTGGTGAAATATTTATTACATGAGTTTTGTGTAAATTAGCAGTGTTTGATGAAGTAATGGAAAGGAGGAAGATCCAATTCCAGTGCCAGCTTCTTCCAGCCCAACTAATTATACACTAATCAGCTATTGGAAGGGAAAAATAAATTAAATCTGACAAACTGTTTTAGTTTGAAATTTCATGTTTGATACTTTTCATTAGCAATTGTCTCAGAAATGTTTACAAGGTTTGAGATGTATCACCATTGTGGAATTACAGAAGCTTAAGTAAGTGCTGCCAATCACTTATCCAGAAATTATACACGTATGCAATTTCATAATACCATTTAATGTTGTGTTCAATAGAATAAAAACATGCATGAAGTGCACAGAAAAAAAGGCACTAAATAAATTGAAAACATTACAATGACATCCTGAATCAGTAGTTTATCTTAATTAGAAATAAAATTAGTGTTCTCAAACTTGTTTTTGTAAAATTAACAGGAAGAGGCCAACTTTGTTTAAGTTATTTCAACCATTGTGTCATGATGACCTCCATCAATACTACACCATGGCTGCAATATGAACCAATTTATAGGATGCACTACAGCAGCTTATTGAGCTTTCTTCGACAGCACCACTCCCTTCTGCAACAGAAAGAGGATACAAAGATCTCTGTCTTGGTCCCAACAATTTCCTCCCTTGTCTTCTTCAGAATCCTTTGATAGATCGCTTCAGGGTCTGGGGACTTATCTATCTTAATGTTTTTCAAGACACCCAGAACCTCGTCCTTCTTAACATCAACATGCTTTGGAGTTACCACAAACCCCTCTCTAAACTTAGAATCATCCATGCCTTTCTCCTTGATGGATACTAATTGAAAATATTCATTAAAGATCTCACCCACTTCCTCTGGCTTCACACATAAATTCCTTCCTTTGCCTTTGAGTGAATCTGCATTTTCACTAGTTACTGACTTGCTCCTAATATATGTATAAAGTGTCTTGGGATTCTCCTTAATCCGACCTGCCAAGGACATTTCGTGGTCCCTTCTTGCCCTCCTAATTTATTTCTTTTCTGCTTCATTTATATTTCTCAAAAACCCCATTTGATTTCTGTTTCCTAAACCTTACAGATACTTTTTTTTCCTTTTCAACTAATAGAACTTAGAACATTACAGCACACTACAGGCCTTCAGCCCTCGATGTTGCACCGACCTGTGGAACCAATCTGAAGCCCATCTAACCTACACTATTCCATTCTCGTCCATATGCCTATCCAACGACCATTAATGTTGGCGAGTCTACTACTGTTGGAGGCAGTGTGTTCCACGCCCGTACTGCTCTCTCAGTAAAGAAACTACTCTGACATCTGTCCTATATCTATCACCTCTCAATTTAAAGCTATGTCCCCTCATGCTAGCCATTGCCATTGGAGGAAAATGGCTCCCACTGTCCAACCTATCTAACCCTCTGATTATCGTATATGTCTCAATTAAGTCACTTCTTCCCTCTAAGAAAACAGTCTCAAGTCCCTCAGCCTTTCCTCGTAAGACCTTCCTTCCATACAAGGCAACATCCCAGTAAATCCCCTCTAAACGGCACGGTGGCACAGTGGTTAGCACTGCTGCCTCACAGCGCCAGAGACCTGGGTTCAATTCCCGCCTCAGGCAACTGACTGTGTGGAGTTTGCACATTCTCCCCGTGTCTGCGTGGGTTTCCTCCGGGTGCTCTGGTTTCCTCCCACAGTCCAAAGATGTGCAGGTCAGGTGAATTGGCCATGCTAAATTCCCCATAGTGTTAGGTAAGGGGTAGATGTAGCGGTATGGGTGGGTTGCGCTTCGGCGGGGCGGTGTGGACTTGTTGGGCCGAAGGGCCTGTTTCCACACTGTAAGTAATCTAATCTAATCTTAAAAAAAACCCTTCCCAAAGCTTCCACATCCTTCCTATAATGCGGTGACCAGAACTGTATGCAATACTACAAATGACCAGAACTATAAGCAATACTCCAAATGTGGCCGCATCAATGTTTTGAGCAGCTGCAGCATGATCTCATGGTTCCAAAACTCAATCCCTCTCCCAATAAAAGCAAAGACACTATATGCCTTCTTAACAACCCTATCAACCTGGGTGGCAACTTTCAAGGATCTATGCACCTGGACACGGAGATATCTCTGCTCATCTACAATACCAAGAATCTTACCATTTGCCCAGTACTCTGCATTCCTGTTACTCCTTCCAATGTCAGTCACTTCACACTTTTCAGCATTAAACTCCATTTGCCACCTCTCAGCCCAGCTCTGCAGCTTATTTATGTACCTCTGTAATGGGCCTCTTGCTGAGATATTTGTATCATCGATAGTCACAGGTGAGGTGCTGGAAGACTGGAGGTTGGCAAACTGGTGCCATTGTTTAAGAAGGGCGGTAATGACAAGCCAGGGAACTATAGACCGGTGAGCCTGACCTCAGTGGTGGGCAGGTTGTTGGAGGGAATCCTGAGGGACAGGATGTACATGTATTTGGAAAGACAAGGACTGATTCGGGATAGTCAACATGGCTTTGTGTGTGGGAAATCATGTCTCACAAACTTGATTGAGTTTTTTGAAGAGGTAACAAAGAAGATTGATGAGGGCAGAGCAGTAGATATGATCTATATGGACTTCAGTAAGGCGTTCGACAAGGTTCCCCATGGGAGACTGATTAGCAAGGTTAGATCTCATGGAATACAGGGAGAACCAGCCATTTGGATACAGAACTGGCTCAAAGGGGGTGGTGGTGGAGGGTTGTTTTTCAGACTGGAGGCCTGTGACCAGTGCAGTCCCACAAGGATCAGTGCTGGGTCCTCTACTTTTTGTCATTTACATACATGATTTGGATGTGAACATAAGAGGTACAGTTAGTAAGTTTGCAGATGATACCAAAATTGGAGGTGTAGTGGACAGCGAAGAGGGTTACCTCAGATTACAACAGGATCTTGACCAGATGGGCCAATGGGCTGAGAAGTGGCAGATGGAGTTTAATTCAGATAAATGTGAGGTGCTGCATTTTGGGAAAGCAAATCTTAGCAGGGCTTATACACTTAATGGTAAGGTCCGAGGGAGTGTTGCTGAACAAAGAGTCCTTGGAGTGTAAGTTCATAGCTCCTTGAAAGTGGAGTCACAAATAGATAGGATTGTGAAGAAGGCGTTTGGTATCCTTTCCTTTATTGGTCAGATTATTGAGTACAGGAATTGGGAGGTCATGTTGCAGCTGTACAGGACATTGGTTAGGCCACTGTTGGAATATTGCATGCAATTCTGGTCTCCTTCCTATCGGAAAGATGTTGTGAAACTTGAAAGGGTTCAGAAAATATTTACAAGGATGTTACCAGGGCTGGAGGATCTGAGCTACACGGAGTGGTTGAACAGGCTGGGGTTGTTTTCCCTGGAGCGTCAGAGGCTGAGGGGTGACCTTACAGAGGTTTACAAAATTATGAGGGGCATGGATAGGATAAATAGACAAAGTCTTTTCCCTGGGGTCGGGGAGTCCAGAACTAGAGGGCATAGGTTTAGGGTGAGAGGGGAAAGATATAAAAGAGACCTAAGGGGCAACTTTTTCACGCAGACGGTGGTACATGTATGAAATGAACTGCCAGAGGCTGTGGTGGAGGCTGGTATAATTGCAACATTTAAGAGGCATTTGGATGGGTATATGAATACGAAGGGTTTGAAGGGATATGGGCCGGGTGCTGGCAGGTGGGACTAGATTGGGGTGGTATATCTGGTCGGCATGGACGGGTTGGATCGAAGGGTCTGTTTCCATGCTGTGCATTTCTATGACTCTATGAATCTAACCTACAACACCCTTCGTCACTATCCACAACTCTTACCGAGCTTATTGTCATCTGCAAATGTACTAACTCATCCTTCTGTGCCCTCATCCAGGTCATTTATAAAAATGACAAACAATAGCAGACCCAAAACAGATCCTTGCGGTACCCCACTAGTAACTGAACTCTAGGATGAATATTTCCCATCAACCACCACCCTCTGTCTTCTTTCAGCTAGCCAATTTCTGATCCAAACTGCTAAAACATCCTCAATCCCTTGCATCTATATTTTATGCAATAGCCTACCATGGGGAACCTTATCAAACGCTTTACTGAAATCCATATACACCACATCAACCACTTTACCTTCATCTACCTGTTTGGTTACCTTTTCAAAGAACTCAGTAAGGTTTGTGAGGCATGACCTAACCTTCATAAAACCATGTTACTCTCCCTAATCAATCTATTCCTTTCTAGATGAGGACCAATCTTATCCTCTTCTAACTATCTTAACTATCTTAAAGCTTCAGTGTTCAGTGTTCTCAAAACACTTCTAACTGAAATTTTGATTACCTAGCCGGGCTCATTCCCCAATGCAATGTGTAGTAGGCCCCTTCCCTAGTTGGACTATCTACATATTGTTCCAAGAAACAGTCTTGGTTGGGCCTAACAACTTCTGCCCATCTAAGCTCTTGGCACTAAAGGAGTCCTAGTCAATATTGGGGAAGTTAAAATCACCCACTACAACAGCCCTGTTGTTTTAACACCTTTTCATGCTCTGCTTACATATCTATTCATATGTTCCCTGCTGGCTACTGGGGCCCTATACTATAATCCCATAAGAGTGATTGCTCTTATTCCTGAGTTTTATCCATATTGCCTCAGTGGATGACCTTTCCAAGATGTCCTTTCTTAGTGTAGCTATGACATTCTCTTTAATCAATAATCCAACTCTGCTAACCCTTTTATATCTCACTCTTGCTCACCTGAAACATTGAAACCCTAGAATGTTGAGCTCCCAGTCCTATCCTCTCTTAATTAAGTTTCTGCTTTGGCTACCACACCGTAGTCCCGTGAACTAATCCAAGCTCCAAGCTCAAATGCCTTGTTTATTATACTCCTTGCATTAAAATAAATAAACTGCTGCCAAGTCCTGCCATGCTCATTTAATTGGCCCTGCCTGTTCTTCCTGCTAGATTTACTTAATTTAGCTCTTTGCTTCTCTTGAAACACTCAAGATGCTGACTTACTGCTCTGGATCCCATCAGCCCCACCCAGCTACAATAGTTTAAAATACTCTGAGTGACACGAGCAAACTTCCCTGTCAGTTTCGGTGCAAATTGTTATTCTTGTACAGCTACTATACTCAACTGTATTATCTTCCTCACAAGCATATGGCACAGGGAGTAATCCCAAGTTTACAATCCTTGAGGTCCTGCTTTTTAACTTCCTACGAACTCCCTGAATTTCCTTTGCAGGACCTCATCTTTCTGCCTTTGTCATTGGCATCAATGTGGACAGTGACATCTGGCCTCTCACCCTCCCCTTTCAGAGTATCCTGTGCCCACTCTAAGACATCTTTGACCTGGAATTAGGGAGATAACACACCATCCTGGCATCTCACACAGCCATAGAAACACCTATCTGTGCCCCTCACTACAGAATCCCCTATCACTACATCTTCGAAGCTACTTGGTTGCTGCCTGAACTGTTGTGCTCTTCCAGCACCACTAATCCAGAATCTGGTTTCCATCATCTGCAGTCATTGTTTTTACACTTCAACCCTCCCTGCCATACAACAGACTCAATCATGGTATCACTGATCTGGCTGCAGCTATTGCTTTCCTCTGATAGGCCATTCATCCCCAATTGTATCCAAAAACGTATACTTGTTTGAGAGGTGATTGGTCACATGGGATTCCTGCATTGCTTGCCCAAGCTTACTAGTCTACCTGGTGGTCACCCATCTTTTCTGTTGGTGGACCCCATGCTGGTGGTATGACCAGCTTGCTAAATATGCTGTCCACAACATTCTCAGTTTCATGGATGTTCTGTAATGAGTCTATCCGCAGCTCCAAGCAAATTCAGGAGCTGCAGCTCAACACACTTTCCACATCCATAGTCACCTTGGACACTGGAAGTGTCCCTGATTTCCCACATATTGCAGGAGGAACATCCCAAAGGGCTGAGTTCTCCTGCCATTGTGATCCTGACCAATTGCAGCCAATAATCTAGGAACAAATTATACAAAACTACTCACCAAAATCAGATTTCTCACCCTCACTCTCTATTCCTAACAAACTACAGCAGAGGTAAGTACTTTATATTCTATCCCATGTTGACACTACTCACTCAATCTCTAAACCTGGTTCCTGAACAGCCAAACTTATGTCACTTATTGAGTTTGACACCACCTTTGCTGCTTTGCCTTTGGATTCAGCTGCATTCTTGACACCGCTCCCATTCTGACTGTTCTCAGTCCCACTCTGACTGTCCACAAGCCTGCTATGACTGTCCACAGTCCCATTCCATCTGTTAGCTGTCTGCTCAACTGTTCTCAGTCCCATTCTGCCTCACCTCACTCCTGCTCTGACTGACCTCAGTCTTGTCCTGACTGTCCTCAGTCCCACCCTGACTAACCTCAGTCCCAATCTGACTGTCCTCAATCCCATTCTGACTGTGCTCAGCCCTGCTCTGACTGACCTCAGTCTAATTTTTACTGACCTCAGTCCCACTGTGACTGTCCTCCGTCCCATCCTGACTGTCCTCCACCCCACCCTGACGGTGCTCAGTCTTGCTCTGACTGACCTCAGTCCCATTTTTACTGTCCTCAATCCTGCTCTGCCTGTCTTCAGACTCACACTGACTGACCCCACCCCTCAGCTATTTATCTTTTCACTGTTCACACCCAGGTTCACTCTGCTGTGCTGTATTCCCACCTTCTGTGCCACCTTGCAGAGTTCCATAATTAAAGAATTCCAGTATACTTCCCTTTCATAAATCTATGCTGACTTTGTCTGATCCTGTCACTGTTTTCCAAATGCTCAGCTATTAAATCTTTATTAAGGGCTCTAGTATTTTCCCCACAACCAACAACAGGCTGACTGGTCTATAATTCCCAGTTTTCATTGTACCTCCTGTTTTAAACAGTGGTGTTACATTAGCTTCCCTCCAATCTGTAGAAACTGTTCCAGAGTCTTTAGAATTTTAGAAAATGACCACCAATGCTTCCATTATTTCGAGGTCCATTTCCTCAAGTACTCTGGGATGTGGACTATCAGGACCAAGAGATTTTTAGGGCTTCAGTCCCATCATTTTCCTTTACACCATTTCCGTACTAATGCTGATTTCCATCAGTTCCTCCCTCTCACTAAAACCTGAGATTCTCAGCATTTCTGATATGTTGCTTGTGTCCTCCCTTATGTACACAGAACAAAAGCATATATTTAGTTGGTCAGCCATTTCTTTATTCCCCAATACAACTTCCCCTGTTTTTTGTCATAGGGGATCTACATATGTCTTGAACAATTTTTTTTCTCTTCACATACATATAGAAACTCTTTAGGCAGTAATATTCACTGCAAGTTTACTCTATAACTCTATTTTTCCTTTCTTAATCTCTTTGTTCTCCTTTACTGTATTCTAAACTGCTCCCATTCTTCAGGTGTTTTTTTTGTCTGGCCATTTTGTATGCCTCTTTTGGATCTAATGCTATCTCTAATTTCTTTGTGACACATAGTTCAGTCTGACTTTATTAAATAGATCAAAGTAAAGGTGTAAATTTTTTTCGAGCTAATAAGTCGTGAAAAATAACTTACTTCAAGTGTTATCAGGTGTTTTTTACACGTGATCACTATCACTGTCTTGTAACAACAGCCTGATTATTCATCAGTATCTCCCAGATTCTTTGATCTATAGTGACCTATTTTATCCATTCTTTATTCCTAGACACCAGCAGTTAAAGCTATTTGTTCATAGCACTTCATTGATTTATTGTAGATAGACACCAAAACAAAGCATACGATTTAGCACCTTAATTTATCAAGTTTGAAATAAAGCTAACTGACCAAAATTAACTGTGGACTCACAAAGGGCAATTAAGGCTAAGTCACTTTTTTGTGTTAGAATCCTTTGCTGATTGCATTCACCAATGGTATTATGTCAGCTGTGTCCCCTCACTGTTCTGTAATGAGTAGCATCACAAAGCACAACATACATGCAGAATACAAATGCTCTTTGAAAATTCTAACAGAAATGTTCACCCTTACTCAAATTGACGTACTCAAAATGTTTTTTGTAAATTGAATGATAAGGCTATTGATGTTAGTCCCCTTTTGCCAAACAAACTGTTCAATGTAACTGTCAAGCTGTACTAACATTCAAAAAGCACAAAAAAAAGTTTTATGTTACTTTTTTGGGAGGTAGATGTAATCATTCTGCTAAAAGCAAAATACTGCAGATGCAGAAGATCTTCTTCTTCCAAAGAAGGGTCATGTTAAACTTGAAATGTTAACTCTGTTTCTCTGTCCATAAATGCTGCCAGATCTGTTGAGTTTCTCCAATACTTTGTTTTTTACAGAATCATTCTATCACCTGGGACTTTTAACAAACCTCAAATGCATTTGACAAACATCAGTAAAACCTGTTCTATTCTGGATCATGCTTTGTCAGGCCGAGTGACAATGTAAAACTGTTGCAGCTTCATGGTCACATTGGCATCGACAGAAGCTACAAGGCTGACTAAGTTATGTAAGTAGAATCATTGGAATTTTACGTTTACTTCTGTGACTGCAACAAGATAGTCCTCTGTAAATGAAAACCAAAAGAACTACAGATGCTGTACATCAGAAACAAAAACAGAAGTTGCTGGAGAAGCTCAGCTCATCTGCAAGCATCTGTGAAGAGAAATCAGAGTTAACCTTTTGGGTCCAGTGCCCTTTCTTCAGTTCTAAGAAAGGCTCATTAGACCCAAAACATTAACTCTGATTTCTATTCACAGATGTTGCCAGACCTGTTGAGCTTTTCCAACAACTTCTGTTTTCGTTGTTAGTTAGTCCTCTGGTTTTATGCCTGACAGTTCATTAAGCAGGTTGACTCTGCCTTGCCCAGTATCTGATTTGAACCAGGTGTTTTATTGCTTGGTATTTTTAAAGCACTATGGTTGAGCCTCTGGGAAGGATTTAAAGTTGAAATAATTGTTTGTGAGTCACCATATGGGACTAGCGAAGATTTTCAGGCCTGTCAAGGCAGTTGGGAGGATGGGACCTAGCTAACTGTCTGGAATCAGGAACAAAGTCCATGCTGATGCCAACAATCTGAGCCACACACAACCATCTATCCAGCTCAGCTAAACAGCCCCCACTGGGTTCACGACTTGTGGAATTTTAATCAAAAAGACGTGTGCAATACTCTGACAGTGGAATGGCCAATCTTTTAGTGATGGACAATCTCCTGTTGGCTCTTCAGACTTTGGAGTTGAAAAATGTGATGCTGGAAAAGCACAGCAGGCCAGGCAGCATCCAAGGAGCAGGAGAATCGACGTTTCAGGCATAAGTCCTTCTTCAGGAATTGGCTTATGCCCAAAACGTTGATTCTCCTGCTCCTCGGATGCTGCCTGGCCTGCTGTGTTTTTCCAGCATCACATTTTTCAACTCTGGTCTCCAGCATTTGCAGTCCTCACTTTCTCCAACTTCAGACTTTGGATCCTACTTCTTGTTCTTAATTGGATTGGGATCACAGAGGCCCTCATTTAATTGGCCACCTCTCTGAAAGTCACAATGTGGGACTAGTCCTAGCACCAGCATCTGTGGGATTGAGATCCAGCAATGAAATTTCAACTCATTAAAATGGTGGTCAGCAATCTGCAGTCAGAATTACAGAGGGAGAGCTTGCTCTATAACTAACTACAGACCAAATCATCTGTCCCTTCTTTCAGTATTAGGGAAATTCAGTAGTTGAAACACAGTTTCCTTTATCTGCCCCATTGCTGTCATTTCTTAGTATGCTTCAGTCCAAAGACGTGGGGCAAGTTAGGTGGTTTGGCCATGCTAATTGCCAATAGTGTTTAGGGATGTGTAGGTTTGCCATTGGAAATGCAGTGTTACAGGGTACAGGGATTGGTCTGGGTGGGATGATCCTCGGAGGTTTGGTGTGGACTTGTTGGGCCGAATGGCCTGTTTCTACACTGTAAGGATTCTATTCTATTTCCAGAACATTTTTTTTTCATACCTATGAGATAATTCTCCATTCAACCAGTCATATTCAATGATTTTCTCCAGAGAGTTGAGAATTTTAACTAACTGTGTATATTCTTCTATTTCTAATAAAAACTCATTCATGGAACATGGGCATCACTGGGTGGGTCAGTATTTATTGCCCACCCCTAGTTGCCCTGGAGAAGTTGGTGATGATCTGCCTTCTTCAAGCGCTGCAGTCCATTTGGCGAAAGTATACGTACAGTGCTGTTAAGGAGGGAATTCCATGATTTTGACCCAGTGACACTGAACATTATGTTGAACTGATATAGGATACTACTTCAGCTTCAGTTGGACTATTTCCGGTTGCCATGCTCTAGGAATATGTAAAGGCATTAGACACAGTGAAGAAGAGGATTATCTGAGTGGCTTCAGGGGATGGGGAATTTCTGTAATCAAGGTAAGATTAGAAAACTGGGAATCTTGTCCTTGGAGAAGAGAGGGCTAAATGGAGATCTGATTCAAAATCATGAGAAGTCTGGACAGAGTAAATAGGGAGAAAATATTCCCACTCAGGTCTGGGAGTTTGAGAAGAGGAACTACTGTTTGAAGGATTTTGTGGGGGTTTGGGAAGAGGAATATGTGTATCTGTGTGTGCAAGTGTGGGGGAGAGGAGAGGGCTAATTACACTGTATATGGAGGGGTGGAGTGACAGAGAGCTTTTCGCTGAGTCTTCTGTCACCAGGGAATATGAAGAACTGAATTAAATTTGCACAAGTACATGAAATAATAACACTTTTATGAAGTACTTGATAAATGCAGATTTCCACATGTATATGTTAATCTATATTACATGACCTTAATGGATATACATTGAAGTAGGCCTTTTGGCCCATCAATTCTGCTCTGCAATTCAATCATATCTGGTTGATCTGATAAACCTCAACTTCACTTTCTTGTCTTTTTCACAGAATGCTTGATTCCCTGTCTGATTAAAAATCTGTTTATCTCACCTTAATGACCCAGCCTCAACAGGCTTCTGTGGTAAAGAATTCCATTGACTCATTGGCAACTGAGAGAAGCAATCCTTCCTCATCTCTGTTTTAACTGGGCAATCCTTTACTCTGAGATTGTGCCCTCATGTCCAAGAATCTCATACAAGGGGAAACAATAACTCTGTGACTACCCTATTAAGCCCCCTAAAGAATCGTGTATGTTTCAATAAGGTCTCCTCTAATTCTTCTAAACTTCGACAAGTACAAGCCCAACGAACCCAACCCTTCCTCATTAGAAAGTCCTCCAAACTCAGAATCAGCTTTCTGAATCTCCTCTGGACTATCTCCAATGCTACTATATCTTTCCTTAGAATAAAATATCCTTTAATGTCATGTGTGAAAAGCTTTTACAATGTCTGTCTCTTATGGTGCCATCTTAGGTACAAGCACCTAGTACAAATCTTGGATACGAAAGAAATAAAAAGTCATTGCATTACTTTACAGACTTTAAGTTATAAATAAGATATTGTTACAGGATTGACATTATAGTCAGGTGAAAAATTTCAAATAAACACTGCATTGCAGCAGCTCAACGCAGGGCCTTCGTATGTAGTCTGACCGCTCGTGCCAGACCCCAGCCCAACAGTCATCCTGCTCTGTTCCAAGTCTCCAGACTTGGTGCAGCAACACTTGGCTGCACCAAGATAAGTTCCAAAACTGCCTCCCCCGCATCGGTCTCAGCCTGAGACTTGCTGCCTGTGCGTTGCTCTGGAATTCACTGCCCAAATGTTTCCTTTGATAAGGGACCAAAACTGTTCACAGTATTCCAGCTGTGGTCTGAGTAATGCCTTCTATGGATACTTGTATTGCTTAGTAGTCTGTATTTATAGTTTATTTGTTATTTTTTGGTCATCTTTTGTTGGGTTTTAAAACATTCCCAGTCCTCTGGCTTGACAATAATCATTGCCAAATTGTATGTGCTTCCTTGATTGATACTATACCTGGTTACATGTGGGCAGTTATTATTATCTGTATATCTTAAATGTCTATATTTGATATAAGTTGCTTCTTCACCATAACTGCAAATTGTAGAAGTGTTTTGAAGCACCCTGCCTCTCCTCCTAATAACCAGATGCAACATCTAAACGTTAAAGGACAGACAGAAGTAACTGTCCTGAAAACCAAGGCAGCATTTGACTATTGGAGTAAGGAGTTGGAGCAAATCTAAGGAAAATAAAGGAAAGCCCGTCCAGAGACTGACAATTGTATAAGTTAAAAACATTGCCTCTGTTAAATTGTAGGTTAGCATTTTTGTGAATAAGAGTGTTTTCTTCAAGTGTTTGTTACAACACATCATAATCCACATTTTAATAGAGTTTTTATTAAATGGATCATTAGGTGCTCTTTGCAAACCCTTTGCAAAAGATCTACTTAACTTTACAAATAATCAAATGATTGATACTTTATTTCCCAATATAAAGCAACAAGTCTTATTCTTAGAAGAATAATAATTTTGGATCAGAAACACTTATCTACTTAGTGACATATATTCCCTGGTGGCTTCAAGAATTATCCTTAATCTAATTTGAATGTCCATACACAACACATTGTTTATGTTACAATGAGTAATATTGAGTGACCAGATGAGGGAAAGACTGCAAAAAACACTAAAAAGCAAATATATCTCAGATTAGAAACAAAGACAGAAATTGCTGGAAAAGCTCAGCAGGTCTGGCAGCATCTGTATCAGAGTTAACATTTCAGATCTAGTGACCTTTTCTCAGAACTGATGGTAGGATCTCTTCACAGATGCTGTCCAGATTATAGAGGAGGAAGTGCTGGATGTCTTGAAACAGGTAAAGGTGGATAAATCCCCAGGACCTGATCAGGTGTACTCTGTGGGAAGCTAGAGAGGTGATTGCTGGGCCTCTTGTATCATTGATAGTCACAGGTGAGGTGCTGGAAGACTGGAGGTTGGCAAACGTGGTGCCACTGTTTAAGAATGGTGGTAAGGACAAACCAGGGAACTATTGACCGGTGAGCCACACCTCGGTGGTGGGCAAGTTGTTGGAGGGAGTCCTGAGGGACAGGATGTACATGTATTTGGAAAGGCAAGGACTGATTGGGGATAGTCAACATGGCTTTGTGCATGGGAAAGCATGTCTCACAAACTTGATTGAGTTTTTTGAAGAAGTAACAAAGAGGATTGATGAGGGCAGAGCAGTAGATATGATCTATATGGACTTCAGTAAGGCGTTCGACAAGGTCCCCCATGGAAGACTGATTAGCAAGGTTAGATCTCATGGAATACAGGGAGAACTAGCCATTTGGATACAGAACTGACTCAAAGGTAGAAGATGGAGGGCGGTGGTGGAGGGTTGTTTTTCAGACTGGAGGCCTGTGACCAGTGGAGTGCCACAAGGATCGGTGCTGGGTCCTCTACTTTTTGTCATTTACATAAATGATTTGGATGCGAGCATAAGAGGTACAGTTAGTAAGTTTATAGATGACACCAAAATTGGAGGTGTAGTGGACAGCGAAGAGGGTTACCTCAGATTACAACAGGATCTTGATCAGATGGGCCAATGGGCTGAAAAGTGGTAGATGGAGTTTAATTCAGATGAATGTGAGGTGCTGCATTTTGGGAAAACAAATCTTAGCAAGACTTACACACTTAATGGTAAGGTCCTAGGGAGTGTTGCTGAACAAAGAGACCTTGGAGTGCAGGTTCATAGCTCCTTGAAAGTGGAGTCACAGATAGATAGGATAGTGAAGAAGGCACTTGGTATGCTTTCCTTTAATGGTTAGAGTATTGAGTACAGGAATTGGGAGGTCCTGTTGCGGCTGTACAGGACATTGGTTAGGCCACTGTTGGAATATTGCATGCAATTCTGGTCTCCTTCCTATCGGAAAGATGTTGTGAAACTTGAAAGGGTTCAGAAAATATTTACGAGGATGTTACCAGGGCTGGAGGATCTGAGCTACACGGAGAGGTTGAACAGGCTGGGGTTGTTTTTCCTGGAGCGTCGGAGGCCGAGGGGTGACCTTATAGAGGTTTACAAAATTATGAGGGGCATGGATAGGGTAAATAGGCAAAGCCTTCTCCCATGGGTCAGGGAGTCCAGAACTAGAGGGCATAGGTTTAGGGTGAGAGGGGAAAGATATAAAAGAGACCTAAGGGGCAACTTTTTCACACAGAAGGTGGTACGGGTATGGAATGAGCTGCCAGAGGAAGTGGTGGAGGCTGGTACAATTGCAACATTTAAGAGGCATTTGGATGGGTATATGAATAGGAAGGGTTTGGAGGGATATGGGCCGGGTCCTGGCAGGTGGGACTAGATTGGGGTGGTATATCTGGTCGGCATGGATGGGTTGGACCGAAGGGTCTGTTTCTATGCAGTACATCTCTATGACTCTATTACCTACTGAGCTTTTCCAGCAACTTCTGTTTTTGTTTCTGACTTACAGCATCTGGAGTTTTTTCGGTTTTTATTTATATCTCTGATTGGACCACTAGACGATGCCACAGTCAATCACATTTACTCTTCTGTGATTTACTGCATTGCCAATGATTTGTGGCTATTCCTCATCTGTTGTGAGTTTTCAAATACAGTCCAATTTGAGCAAGTCCAGTCTGAACAACACTCCAAATGTAGTTCAGTCTGAGCAACTCTTAAAATATTGGCCAGTCTGAGCAAGTCTTCAAATAAGTCATGAGGGGCATGGACAGGGTAAATAGCCAAAGTCTTTTTCCCCAGGGTATGGGAGTCCAAAACTAGAGGGCATATGATTAAGGTGAGAGGGGAAAGATTTAAAAGGGACCTGAGAGGCAACTGTTTCAAGAAGAGGGTGGTGTGTGTATGGAATGAGCTGCCAAAAGAAATGGCACAGACTGGTACGAATACAACATTAAAAGTCATCTGGATGGGTCCATGAGTAGGAAGGGTGAAGAGGGATGTGAGCCAAATACTAGAAAATGGGACTAGATTAATTTAGGATATCTGCTTGGCAGGGATAAGTTGGACTGAAGGGTCTGTTTCCTTTATGTACAACTGTACAACTTTATGACTCCACAATCCGGTCTGAGGAAGTCTTCAAATACAATCCAGATCTGAGCAAGTCTTCACATAGTCTGAGTTGAACAAGACATGTCAGCTGCTGATCTGCAGGTGGTCTGTTGCTGATGCAGAGATGCTGCTGTGTATTGCTTCCTAAAGCTTCCTGTGGCAAGCTGAAAAGGTTGCTCCTCAAACTTCTACATTCCCGGATGGACTACAATACCAAGTGCTCCAGTCATATGTAGATTGTTCCTGGTTGTTAAAGTTACTGTGGGATGAAATGATATGAAAACAGATAGTGCTGGAGAAACTTAGCAGGACTGGCAGCATCTGTCAAGAGAGGAACAGGGTTAACCTTTCGAGCCTGATATGACTCTTCTTTGGCAGAGTTCTGAAAGAGAGTCATACAAAATATTGTCTCTATTTTTCTCCAGACGGTGCCAGACCTGCTGAGTTTCTGCAGCAATTGCAGTTTTTAATTCAGATTTCCACAGCATCCACATTTTGCTTTTATTTAGCATGAAATGATATCTTGCTTGCATGAAGGTAGGCTGTTTAGGACTGCAATAATGAGGAGTTTTGTACCTTGATAGTCATGAAGCTTTGGAATTATCTATTCAGGGTGCTGTGCAGGCTCAGACTTTAGTTTATTCAACACAGAGAGCAATGCATTTCTCGATATAAAAGGTATCAGTGGACTTGGGGATAGTGCTGGAAAATGTGTTGTGGTAATTCAGCTATAAAGCAGTAAAATAGTAGAACTGGGTATTAGGGCCTGAATGGCCTCCTTTTGTTCCTATTTCCCCTGATCCAATGCTCCTATTTCCTTGTGTCTTGGTTTTGGGTGTGCAATGGGCTACAGGTGAGCTGTCAATCCAGTGCACCTCTGGGTAGGTAGTCATAATTAATTATAATAGCATGGGATTGACATCATAGTCATCATTATATCAACATTGCCACAATAGTTTCCGAATTTGAAAGCTGCAGTATGTCTGTGTTGGGAGCTCCATGCTGCCTAAGGATCCCAAGGATTGTTCTTGAGCAGCAGGCATGAAATCCATTCAATCTGCATTCCCGCTTCTAACAAACAGTCCAAATTTCAGCACATTACAGCAGTCTAGTTAGTACAAAAACATCTTCAATTTCTAATTGTGGGGCAATTGTGAGCTTGGACGTTTCCAGACTCCAACATGAAGCTGTACAAATGCTTCAGCAGCACTCTCACCACAAGTTGGGATCAGTGAAAATTCTCACGTAGACCGTTGCCTGCAGGTAATGGAATTTGTCGACAATTTTGAATTCAGCGCTGTTTATCAGTGGTGTTTTTCTGGGCTAAGCACCTTGAATCCTTGTCACAGCCTGTTGTAAATTCCTCTGCAGCACATGGTGGTCAGCCGAATGAACTACAAAAGCTGCACTCTCATCAAATTGGAGTTCATGTATCAGAACATCAGGGCCAGCATGGTGGCTCAGTGGTTAGCACTGTTGCCTCACAGCACCAGGGTCCCACGTTCGATTCCAACCTCGGGTGACTGTCTGTGTGGAGTTTGCGTATTCTCCCTGTGTCTGCATGGGTTTCCTCCCACAGTCCAAAGATGTGCAGGGCAGGTGAATTGGCCATGCTAAATTGGCCGTGGGCGACACGGTGGCACAGTGGTTAGCACTGCTGCCTCACAACGCCAGAGACCCGGGTTCAATTCCCACCTCAGGCGACTGACTGTGTGGAGTTTGCACATTCTCCCCATGTCTGCGTGGGTTTCCTCCAGGTGCTCTGGTTTCCTCCCACAGTCCAAAGATGTGCAGGTCGGGTGAATTGGCCATGCTAAATTGCCCATAGTATTAGGTAAGGGGTAAATGGAGGGGTATGGGTGGGTTACGCTTCGGCGGATCGGTGTGGACTTGTTAGGCTGAAGGGCCTGTTTCCACACTGTAATGTAATGTAATCTAATCTAAATCAGTTACTCTTCGGTGATGTGGACTGGTTGGGCCAAAGAGCCTGTTTCCACATTGTAGGAATCTAATCTACAACATCTCTCATCTCTTCAGGGTGCAGGCTGAACAGTCTACCCACGATGCTGCTAAGGGGAAGAAACAGACTTACATCAAATTGACTGCACAGTAACAGGCTATTTGGATCAACTGGTCCGCAGCAGATTCTGGATTAGTGGTGCTGGAAGAGCACAGCAGTTCAGGCAGCATCCAACGAGCAGCGAAATTGACGTTCTTCATCAGGGCTTTTGCCCGAAACGTCGATTTCGCTGCTCGTTGGATGCTGCTTGAACTGCTGTGCTCTTCCAGCACCACTAATCCAGAATTTGGTTTCCAGCATCTGCAGTTATTGTTTTTACCTGGTCCACAGCAGAGTTTATATTTGGCTCATTGTAATTATCTCTAAACAAAAAATTCTGAAGGAGAATCACTGGACCTGAGATGTTAACTCTGATTTCTCTCTCCACATACCGCCAGACGTGCTGAGTTTTTCCAACAATTTCAGTTTTTGTTTGTAATTATCTCTACCTGTCTCGTTCCATATGAACAAAAACTGTAGAACATTGGTCTGAACAACAAGCCTAAAGAAATCGCTTCTATGTAAATAGACTTCAAATTGAGAAACCTGATCATCTGAACAACAGAGTTCATCCTCAATCTAAAATTTCTAAAAATGTTATTTTTATCTAGTGTTATTACAATACAGGACTGCAACAATATAGCATACAACGCACCTGTATAGATAAGGAGAAAATGAGAACTGCAGATGCTGTAGATCAGAGTCGAAGGTTGTGGTGCTGGAAAAGAACAGCTGGTCAGGCAACATCTGAGGAGCAGGAGAGTCTACCTGATGAAGGGGCAGCCCTCCAAAAGCTAGTGCTTCCAAAACATCTGTTGGACAATAACCTGGTGTTGTGATTTTTAACTTCGAATAAAAATGGAGGTGAATGTGATTTAACCTCTTATGAATAAGAGACACTGCAAATGATACTGGAAGGATGAACTGATTCCCTTTCCCTTTCCCAATCCTCCACTGGTTACAAACAAGTTTCAATTTTAATTTGGTGGTTATATTACCAATTCTATTTGTCAAAGGCTGTATTTAGTTTGTTATCAATAAGAAGTCAGCCAGGTTTCTGTAGTTAACAAATAACAACTAAGTTATTACAGATGAAACTTACTCAAACAAAGGTAATGCTTACTAACAAAGGGTTTAGTCTGTGCAAATATATATGACTACTTTTTCGTAAAACTAACACGCATGCATGCACACACCCCTACCCCTACCTCTACCTAATCTGAGGAAAAAAAATAAAACTCTGCAGGATGTTGTTTGTGTTTAGGGAAACTTCAGAGGAAAAGAATATTCATGCATCTTTGAATTTTTTTTATTGATTTTGAATCTGTAGCCAGTCACTTTGCACACACAAGCTATTGAAACTGGGGCGTGTTCCTGGATCAGTGTCTGGTTAGATTCTATTTTTCTGGAGTCAATGAGGTAGATACTCTTCTACTGAAACCCTCCTGGACTGGTGATGAAGCCTTCTGATGGGTCTTCAATTCACGCATTTTGATTCAATGAGTTTCCGAGAAAGAGAGAAAGGGTAAAGGGATATTGCAAACTCTGACTGTACAAATTTCAGTAGCTGTATTACCCACAAACTGGGTCATAAGACCTCACTCTGAAAGTATCATAGACTATCCAAATGCTGTGTTCCTCAGAAATGCAACAGGGTTTATTGCTTTGCAAAGTGTGTTTTCCAAAGTTCAAGGTATAATTCGGTTTGGTCAATTATATTAGGAACTAATATTTGGACCATACACCTTTGCAACAAGTGTAATAATATAGGAATGTAATAACAGAGGAATGTAATAATATAAGAAATGTACCACATAGGAGTTTGACAGTATAAAAGTGAGAGACTGTAGAAGTGTAACAGAATCGGACAAAACACTAAAGGAATGTAAAATAATGGGAGAATTATTCTATGAGAATTTAACTGTATAGCAGTCTAATAATATGGAATGTGACAGTATGAGAGGGTCTCTTCAGACAGTCGGTGCAGACTCGATGAGCTGAATGGCCTCTTTCTGCACTGTAGGGATTCTATGAAAGGCCACTGTTCAGACTCAAAAGATGTGGATGTCAGTTCAATAGTTTACAAACTACATAGCTGCTAATTGGGTTTTGCAGAACAATTCATGTTCCCATGACACTAGAAAAGAGGCAGTATGCTTTCCCACAGAATACAGCACTCCGTTTGGTGGTTTGCCTGTTGTGGTTCTGCTGATAACCTGTAGAGGTCAGTACTGCCTTGTGAATCTGTAACTTGTATACCTGACACTCGATGAAACCCATCAGTGTGACCCAAACCAAACATTTTGAGAAATTCACAAAACTAGGGTTTTCACACACATGTTCTTTGTACACACTCTTTCCCCACTTTCCCAGGATTTAAAATGACAAAGTATGAGTAATAAGTGGAGCTTAATTAAGTAGAACCACCTTGTTGGCATAGCACTCATAAGTTTTCCACTACAACATCCTCCATTAAGACTATGTCAGAAGTCACATGACAAAGGGCTATGCTACGAAAGCTTGTGATTTCAAATAAACCTGTTGGACTATAACCTGGCGTCGTGTGACCTCTGACTTTTGCCATACCAGCCCAACATCAACACCTCCACATTATTAACACCGCGGCTGAGATGAATACCCAAAGCAAATCATATTCTCAACATAGTCTCCAGGTAATTTAGTGAGACATTTTGATGGATCAACATTTATTCATGGCTTGGGATGTGGCATTTCTGTAGGAAAGAAATGAAGATTAACTCACAAGGAACTAGCCAGCTAAACTCAAAATGGCAAACCCTACAGGGATTCTCACTAGTGTACAGCAAGAGAAATAATGGTCTTGAGCAAAGTCATGAATAGAGAAGAAAATGGACAGTGTAATGGAAAGAGAAATGATAAGGTCCAGAGCCCTTGTGGACCTCTGTTTGAAAGGCCAGTCAGTTACAGACAATCCGTTCACTGGGTTAAATTCGAAATAAAATTACACAAACTATGTTCATATTCCCAGCAATTTCAAAAGTTAAGGAGTGAGATGACTGAGGTTTTTAAGATATCAATGGGAGCAGGTAGGGTAGGTGGACAGAAACAACTTCCACTGGGATGAGGGGGCATAGATTAAACTTTCAAGTCAGGCCTTACAGCAGTGACGTTAAGGAAAGATTTCTACACACAAACTGTTGTGCCAGCATTTTGGAACTCTTATCCTTCTAGATCAATTGTAAAGTTTAAATCAGAGGTTGCTGGATTTTTGCTGTAGGAATTCAGGAAATAGGTGTAGGAATAGGCCCTGAACCTGCTTTGTCATTCAACTAGATCAAACACTCCACTCTCACCTTCACCTGGTCCATCTCTGGCTTCTCTCTTCCCTTCCTCGATAGCTCTGTTTCCCTTTCTAAGGTTAGGCTGGTCACCAATATCCACTACAAACCCATCGACTCCCACAGTTACCTTGACTATATATCCCCACACCCCATTTCCTGTAAAAACTCCATTCTATTCTCCCAGTTCCTCTGTCTCTGTTGCATCTGTTCCAATGATGCCAGCTTCTACGGGAGGGGTCTCTGAAATGTCCAGCTTTTTCCTCAAACAAGGATTACCACCACATTGGTTCACAGGGCCTTAGCTGTATCCAACACATTCCCTCTCTTGAGGGGGGGTGGGGTGGGGGGGTGGGGGGGGGGGCGGGATTGAGGGCCAAAGTGAGTTATTTGAAATTGGAGAGTTGAGGCTGTTCCTTTAGTTGGTCTTTCTGAATTCACCTTTCCCAAACTTGATTCTTTTTCTGTAGCTTGTGTTCTCTTCCACATCCATTCCCACACATCTATAGTTTCCAGCACAGAGTTACAGAGTCATAGAGATGTAAAGCATAGAAACAGACCTTTCGGTCAACTTGTCCATGCTGACCAGATATCCTAGATAAATCTAGTCCCATTTCCAAGTATTTGGCCCATATCTCTTGAAACTCTTCCTATTCATATACCCATCTAGATGCCTTTTAAATGTTGTAATTGTACCTGACTCCACCACTTCCTCTGGCAGCTAGTTCCATATTCGCACCACCCTCTGCATGAAAAAATTGCCCCTTAGATCCCTTTTAAATCTTTCCCCTCTAACTTTAAACCTATGCCCTCTAGTTCTGGACTCCCCCACCTGGCAACACACCTTATCTATTTATCCTATCCATACCCCTCATGGTTTTATAAACCTCGAAAAGGTCACCCCTCAGCCTCTGACACTCCAGGGAAAATAATGCCAGCCTATTCAGCCTCTCCCTATAGGTCAAACCCTCCAACCCTGACAACATCCTTGTAAATCTTTTCTGAACCCTTTAAAGTTTCACAATATCCTTCCATTGGAGGGAGACCAGAATTGCACACAATATTCCAAAAGTGGCCTAACGAATGTTCTATACTGCTGCAATATTACCTCCCAACTCCTATACTGAATGACTAACAAAGGCAAGCATACCAAATGCTATCTTCACTCTCTTATCTACCTGCGACTCTATTTCCAAGGAACTGTGAACCTGCACTCCAAGATCTCTTTGTTCAGCAACATTCCATAGGACCTTACCATTTAGTATATAAATCCTGCACTGATTTGCCTCTCTAAAATGCAACACCTCACATTTATCTAAATTAAACTCCGTCTGCCACTCCTCGACCCATTGGCCCATCTGATCAAGATCCCATTGTACTCTGAGGTAACCTTCTTCGCATCCCACTACACCTCCGATTTTGGTGTCATTGGCAAACGTCCAAATGTGACAAAGTTGAAGGAGTGTATGGCCAGTTTAAGAGAGAGCCTTTTTTGAGCTGAGAGATTGTGACATAGATGTGTCTATGACTAGCTGACAGGTACAGAGACTTATGAAAATTGATAATTTGTAACAATTGGCTTGGGGTTGTGTTTTAATGTTATGGCAACTGGATTAGAATTTAATCAATTAATTTATATTATGGCCAGGGTACCAAAAACCAATTGAATTTGAATTTGATTGTATTGACATCGGATCAGTGAGAAGTATGAGTCTTGGGTTTCAAAAAGGAAGGGCACTTTGAATATTATTCAGAGCTAACTGCCCATTGAACTGGAGAGCACATGTCATCTGATAGGGTCTTTCAAAGCTCTCAAAATAAATCCCTCAGAAGGCATTATCTTTAAAGGTACCAAGAAATTATATACAAAGACATTGGCAGAGAAAAGTAAGAAGACCCAGGGAGAAGACAGCAGAATCAGACAGACAGAAAGAAACAGCAGGGAGACTAGAAGGAAGATAACATTAGAGATTGTATGGACGTTTGAGAAATTAATTTAATGTTTCATAGTTATGTTATTACAGCAGTATTTTATAGAGTTGGGGGTCAGATAGTGATTAGCTAAGAAAGATATTTAGATTTATTAATAGTTTTTGGGTTTTTTTCTGTAAACAGTGGAAATCAGGGGTTTTCTTTTATTCACTCACAGTTTAGCAGATTATGAGGCAAGGCAAGCTTTTTTGGGCGATTTAGTTTTAATTAGCAGAGGGATTGGACCTCCAAGTCATAACACTAACTCTACCTCCTAGGTTCACATCCAAATCATCTTATATGAATGACAAAAAGCAGTGGACCCAACACCAATTCTTGTGGCACTTCACTGGTCACAGGCCTCCAGTCTGAAAAGCAACCCTCCACCACCACCCTCTGTCTTCTACTTTTGAGCCAGTTCTATATCCCAATGGCTAGTTTTCCCTGTACTCAGTGTGATCTAATTTTGCTAAACAGCTTACCATTAGGAACCTTGTCGAATGCCTTACCGAATTCCAAATCAATCACATCCACTGCTCTGCTGTCATCAATCCTCTTCGTTACTTCTTCAAAAAACTCAATCGAGTTAGTGAGACATGATTTCACATGCACAAAGCCACGTTGACTATCCCTAATCAGTCCTTGCTTTTCCAAATACATGTAAATCCTATCCTTCAGGATCCCCTTCAACAATTTGCCCACTACCAATGTCAATAGTTCCCTGGTCTATAGTTCCCTGGCTTTTCCTTATCATCTTTCTTAAATAGTGGCATCACGTTAACCAATTTCAAGTCTTCTGGCACCTTGCCTGTGGCTATCGATGATACAAATACCTCAGCAAGGGGCCCAGCAATCACTTCCCTAGCTTCCTACAGAATTCTAGGGTACACCTCATCCAGGGGATTTATCCACCTTTCTGCATTTTAAGCCATCCAGCAACTCCTCTGTAATATGGACATTTTCAATATGTTGCTATTTATTTCGCCACATTCTATACCTTCCATATCCTTCTCCACAGTAAACACTGATTAAAATATTTGTTTAGTATCGCCCCATCTCCTGCAATTCCACACATAGGCGGCCTTGCTGATCTTTGAGGGTCAAAGTATGTGGTGCTGGAAAAGCACAACTGGTCAGGCAGCGTCCAAGAAGCAGGAGAGTCGACATTTCGAGCATAAGCTCTTCATCAGGAATTATATTTGAGGGGTCCTATTCTCTCCTTAGTTATCCTTTTGTCCTTAATGTATTTACAAAATCCGTTTGAATCTCCCTAACCCTATTTGCCAAAGCTATCCCATGTCCCTTTTTTTGCCCTCCTGATTTCCCTCTTAAGTATACTCCTACTGCCTTTATAAGGATTCTAAGGATTCACTCGATCTATCCTGTCTATACCTGACATATGCTTCCTTCTTTTTCTTGACCAAAACCTCAATTTCTCTAGTCATCCAGCATTCCCTATACCTACCAGCATTGCCCTTCTCCTTAACAGGAACACTGCTTCTGGACTCTTGTTATCTCATTTTTAAAGGCTTCCCATTTTCCAGCCATCCCTTTACCTGCAAACATTCGCCTCCAATCAACTTTTGTAAGTCCTTGCCTGATAATATCAAAATTTAACACTGTCAAAATTGGCCATCCTCTAATTTAGAACTTTAACTTTTAGATTCAGTCTATACTTTTTCATTACTATTTTAAAACTAATAAAATTATGGTCGCTGGCCCCAAAGTGCTCCCCCACTGACACCTCAGTCACCTGCCCTGCCTTATTTCCCAACAGTAGGTCAAGTTTTGCATCTTCTCTAGTAGGTACATCCACATACTGAATCAGTTTTCTTGCACACACTTACAAATTCCTCTCTATCCAAGCCTTTGACACTATGGAAGTGCCAGTCAATGTTTGGAAAGTTACAATCCTCTACCATAACCACCCTATTATTCTTACAGATAACCGGGGTTTCCTTAAAAATTTATTTTTCAATTTCCTGCTGACCACTGGGGGGTCTATAGCACAATCTCAATAAGTGATCATCCCTTTCATATTTCTCAGTTCCAACAAATAACTCCCCTGGATATATTCCCAAGAGTATCCTCCCTAAGTACAGCTGTACTGTTATCCCAAATGAAAAATGCCACTCCCCCTCCTCTCTTGCCCCTCTTTCTATCCTTCCTATAACATTTATATCCTGGAATATTAAGCTGCCAGTCCTGTCCATCCCTGAGTCACATCTCTCTAATTGCTATGATATCCAAGTTGCATGTTCCCAATCATGCCCTGACTTCATCTGCCCTACCTGTTAGGCCTCTTGCATTGAAATAAGTGCAGGTTAATTTATCAGTCCTACCTCATTCTCTGCTTTATTCCTGCCTGCCCCGATTGTTTGATTTGCTCCTTTTCCCAACTGCACAGTTTCAGACTGATCTCTTTCCTCACTATCTGCCTGGGTTCCCCCTCCTTACTAGTTTAAATCCTCCCAAGAAGCTGTAGTAAATCTCACTGCCAGCATATTAGTCTTTTTCCGATTCGGGTGCAACCTATCCTTTTTATACAGGTCACTTCTACCCAGAAGAGAATCCAATCATCCTTCTCCCCTGCACCAGTTCCTCAGCTATGCATTCATCCGCTCTATCCTCCTATTCCTACTGTCACTAGCTCGCACCACTGATCTCCATTCATTTATTGCTTCAGGATATTGATAATTCTCAAGGTAATTCTTCAAAACCTTCCATGGCCTCAGTACATTGATCCTGGGTGGGTTTCTCACTCTTTGTCCCTTTCTACTCAGGTGTTCAATGACAAAATCTTTTCCCAAATCACTTACACTTCATTCCTTTCATTTAGACTCGTGTCTTCTCGATAGGAGTGTTTTGAGTATTTTGTTGGTTTCCTTTTCAGCAGTTCCTACTTACAATATCTTACTTCTTTTGCAAGATGTTCAGAAATACTATTTCCTGGGAGTGATGCTGATGTGGTTGTGATCATAGTTTAAGCTCTGGCAGTTTGAGGACTGGAAATCTGTCCTCCTGATGTGAAATATTTCTCCAGCTCTCAGCTGGTGCATCAGTGGAACAATTACCCCATTGTAAGGACATCTATCATTCAGTCCAGTCAGCACACTCCGAGCTGGGTCAGTATTCTTTATTCTGGAAGTTAAATATTTCTAAAAAGCAGAGAGCAAGTTGAAACTTTTCATATTGATTAGTCAACCTGCCTGGTCTGAGAATTAAGATTGACAGTTTACCGTTCTTGCTGCATCTCCATGCCAACAGTGAGTCAACCAATCACCTCCTTCATCTCATACTCTTAAATTATAAAATAGTGCCCATTTTTCAACTCTGTTTCTTGTACCCTCGTTCTTAGGAGTGCAAAGTAAAATGTTTCAACCTCTCTCCTTTTAGCGATATGTAGGTTTTGAACCACCAACCAAGTCTTGTTCTTCTGGAAGTTAATGATTATGCCTCTACTGTTTCCTTTGGGATAAACTTAGGTTTATTCAGACCACTTTTTGATTTCCTAACTGATAGTGCATCCTAACTGAGTGGGGAAATGTACTCACAAGTCCCTGTCAATTGTTCTATGGTGCAACTCAGCTTCATCCTTCCAGTGACAGAAGGTGACATTTTATGGGATGTGGGCATTACTTGGTCAGCCAGCATTTATTACCCATTCCTAATTGGATGGTGGTGAGCTAGTTCCTGGAGTTGTTGCAGTCCATGGTGGGGTAGGTACACACACACAAACACACACACAGCTGTCAGAAAAGGAGGTTCAGCAATTTGATCCCATAACAGTGAAGGAAGGTGATAAATTTCCAAGTCAGCATGGTGATTGGTATGGAGGGCACCTCTCAGATGGTGGTTCTCACATGCCTCTGCTGCCTTCATTCTTCTAAGTGGGTCATGGTCAAGGGTTTGGAAGCCACTGTTGATGAAGTCTAAAAATCTCAAGTTACCTACACAATCACTGCTATTGGTAACATGTCCATTACTGAGCTGGTTTTGGAATTCTCTCCCTGAACAGCACTCTACCTTTCATAAAACCATTTCTTTGACCAATTTATTGACTATCTACCACAACATTGCCTCTCAGTGTTGCAATTTGCTTTATAAAGCTCCTGGAAAGAGCTTTGTAATTTTTTATCATGTTAAATGTGGTCCCTAAATACAAGGTCTGCTTGACAGACATTTTCTTCCACAGTTGCCTTGTTTTGGTATTCCCATATGGGGAACCAGCCCAAGTAAAAACGGAAGATGATTCAGGGTGAAAAACTTCCCTGCCTGGCAAATATCAACCAATAGCTCAGAATGCCACCTCAGTGCATGTCCTGTGGACAAAAGAAAAGTGCACTTCTGAGTTTCATAGAATCCCTAAAGTGTGGAAATAGGCCCTTTGACCCAACAAGTACACACCAACCCTCTGAAGAGTATCCCACCCAATCCCATTCCCATTCCCCAGTACTGTACATTTACCCCTGACTAATGCACATAACCTATACATCCCTGAACACTATGGGCAATTTAGCATGGCCAATCCACCTAACCTGCATATCTTTGGATTGGGGGAAGGAAATCCACACATACACATGGAGAATGTGCAAACTCCATACCAACAGTCGCCCAAGGCTGGAATTGAACCCAGGTCCTTGGCACTATGAAGCAGCGGTGCTAACCACTGAGCCACCATGCTGCTCCATAGTTTCTAGCCTACATTCTAATTCGAGAGAGAAAAAGGAGACACTTTATACAACATCTTAGCACTTCTTCCCAAAACATCTTAAAAGCACTTCATGACTTGCTTTGAAATACAGGGAAGGAACACCTTTCAGGTAAAATAAATAAGTTTGATTAAGCATTGAATGAAAGTTAATATTGAAGTACACATCAGGCTTGTCCATTAACTATTTAATAAATGAAAAGGACCTTTGTTATAAACAGGCACCACTGACCAGCATTACAGAGATTATGGGTTCAATACAAGTTATCAGGATTAGTGAGTTGATACAAGGCTCACTTCCAGTAAACAGATAACAGGGATACACAAACTGTGTTGTCGATGTTATTGATGCACTGAAAGGAAGCATTCTTTTTAAGATATTAACAATCTGATTATCTTCTATGACCTTTCTCAGAGGTCATCATTGAAGTGAAGTGAAAGTGAAGTTATATTGTTCATAGAAAATGAATGTACAGCTGGAATCACAGCTCACGCACTGTGCACTGTTCTGGGGTCAGCAGCACCACTTTCATTATTGAAGATTGTAACAATCACAAGACCCATGCAATGACGAAAGGTTGATAATGTGCTCACTGGCATTCCTAGTTGTCAGGAGAGAAAACACACAGCAGGATTTGAATAAACCTTCGATTTTCATCTTGGTTTAAAACTCATAATCAAAGGTGCGCTGTTTGGGTTGCTATGACACCAAATTGAATTCTGAATCATGTATAATTTCAGTGCTGGTAGAAGAAAGGGATGTCAGTTTTATCAAAAGTGTTTTTTTAAATGGATATTTGCATCACTGCAATGACATCCTGTCATCTATTAACTCATTGTGTAGCCATGCTGACTTTTTTATTCTTGGTGGCATGTGGATGGCAGTGCGTAGGCAAGCATTTATTAACTAATTGAAGGTGGTGGTGATCTGCCTTCTTAAACCACTGCAATCCTTGGGGCACAGGGACGCCTACATTGGGTCTTCCTGAAAAGGGAATTACTTTGTTCTACAGAAGTCATTTTCAACTTAAAACATTAACTGTTTCTCTCTCCAGAGATGTTGCCAAATCTGCTGAGGTTTTTACTTCAGATCACCAGCATTCACACTATTTCGTTGTTACGTTGTGCACAATTTCCTGAGCCATCATTACCCTGAAACATACACCTAAAATCCGCTCACAAAATGTTTTTTTTCATTTGAATTCCAACACTCAGTACCATCATCTGCATTGTGCCTGTCCCTTGAGTTCTCAGCAATGGCCAACTGCATTTATTGCAATGTGCAATCACATCACTTGCTAGAGAAAATCAGAAGATGTTATTTCTTCCAATTACAGAATTAGTTGTTGGGATGAACTGAATTGAATTGAATGGAATTGAATTCACTTGAGTACAGTGAAAAGTTCACAAGTTGCCACCTTATGGCGTTGTCTTAGGTACAAAGGTACAAGTTCTTGAATACAAATTCTTCGGGAAAATATTAGAAAAATAAACAAGTTAAAAATCCAGCATTACAGATCCTCAAAAGTACAAAATCACAGTAATAAGTTAGAAAAATAAAGAAATAAAAATTCAAAATAACGGTCCTTCTTGAAATTATAATAAAGAAATTGAGAAGACAAAAGATTTAAAGGAGGCTGCTGCTCTTGGCTGTCCCTGATACACAGAGGGTTCTCCTCCTCCTTGGCTTAGCACGTACACCGAGAGGAAATAACTGTGGCTGGACATTCCACCCATTTCCCCCCCCCACCCCCCTCACCCACCCCCCACCTCCCACCTCAATCAATCAGTGACAGTTCCACCATCTATTGTGTGTCTAGTCTCACACTATCATCACACAGGGAGCAGACCTCAGTCTGTCTGAGTACAGAGGTCACTATGACCAACGGGGTCAAAAGCTTTGTTGAAACCCACAGCTGTACAATCAGATTTGTTCCAACTTTGCAGCTGTTTACAATCAAAATGCCCCCCTTGTAAATTGTAGAAATTAACTTCTGATGCGGACTGCAAGTAAAACTTTCCACCTCCTGTCGTTGGCTCTTAAACAGCTCCAAAGTGATTGGATTCAAATCACTGCTGCCTTTTTCTCTGTAACTTATAGCCAGTAGAGTGAGAGTGTGTGTGTGTGTGTGTGTGTGTGTCACTGCAGTAATTTGATACTGTCTGCTGCCTGTCTAAGGGAAAGAAGCAGAGCTGAGTAAACAGTACCTGACTCAAACTCCATTAATATGGCACCTGATCTATCGTCAGTGGGAAAACTCAGTGGCTTCTTTGTACCCATTCAGCCCCCAGGAGTTGTGAGGTGGCGAGGGTACAAGGAACATCTGCTGTTTGGTACACAGCTCCATCTTTTTTATGCAATGTTTCCTGTCAAACCTACAAATGTTTCCAGATCTTTCTGAAAAACCGTCAACACGAAATGATCAGCACACATCCCTCTGTTTAACAGGGAGCAAAATGGAAAAAGAAACCAAAGCTATCTCTGACTGATATTAATGAATGTGGGCATTACTTGGTAGGCCAGCATTTATTACCCATTCCTAAGTGATAGGCTGGCATTTATTACCCGTTCCTAAGTGCCCTGGAGAGAATGGGAGTGAGCTGCCTCCTTGATGTGCTGCAGTCCACAGCAGTATAATTATTCTTATAAATACAGACAGCAATTCAGATCTCTTAAAGCCTTGTGCCGTAAGGTAACTTTGAATGATTTGCAGGACAAATGAAGACAATAGTTGAATTTAATCCTCTGCTTCAGCGTTAAACATTCTAGTGGAATAAGGAAAGGAATAGTCAATAACTGAACAGTGTGCTATAACAGAGTTTGTGAGGTCACTACATGTGTACTGTAGACTGACTGATGTGAACGTGCAATGTGTCACTGGCTATCCTACATACAACTCTCTTTCACAAAGCAAGGGGATGTGTGCTGTCTGATATCTTTAGTTATCAGCCGTGCTGTTTCTGTGAGAGTGTCCAGTGCAGAGTGGAATGAACTGCCCTGAGGATGGGGTGGGATGGCGTCAGTGGGCAAAGGGTCACTCCTGATAACGATCTGCATTTTTCATCTTAGTTGCTGCTAATATCTATGTCCTGTACCACCGAGTGATTGAATTAGTGCTCATTGTCTGAGCGACAATCAAGGAGAACAAGAAAAATGCAACAACAACTTGCATTTGTCTTGCACCGTTAAGTATCAGGAACACATGTGCACATAGGAAGAATTCTAAGGACATCATTCACATAAGCAAGTTCTGCCTTTGTTTGTTGATCTACCTTCAGTTTGGAATGCTGAGATGATACAAGAGGTATACAGTGCCAATGATCCCAGAACAGCAGCACCTTTTATTAAAGTTACAGAGGTTTATTTCAAATAATTTAAATTTTTCTCCTTATTTGGGAATGTTCAAGTGACTGACATGTGTCTGCCCAGGCTTGAGTAACAACCGTGTCGTTTTATAAGAAATGTTTCCTTTACTGTTGCAACATAGCACAGCATCCATTTGTGGTGCTGAAGATAACGGAGAACCAGCTGAAACAAAAACAGAAGTTGCTGGAAAAGCTCAGCAAGTCTGGCAGCATCTGTGAAGAGAAATCTGAGTTAACATCTCAGAACTCAGAATTAGAAATGAAACTTTAATTCTGATTTCTCTTCACAGATGCTGCTGGACCTGCTGAGCTTTTCCAGCAACTTCTGTTTTCGTTTCTGATTTACAGCATCCACAGTTCTTTTGGTTTTATTAAGAATCAGCTAAATATGGATCTCAATATGAACCTGAAGTGTCTCCAGTTTCAAACTGGACGTCACCTCATTGCTGCCTCTTCCAAAAGCAGCGCCATTCTTCCTCAGGCTTTTGTTTAAAGGTGGCAGGCAAATACAGGAGAAAATCTCATGGTGTGGCATCACTGCCTTTGAATCAGAAGCTCTGGGTTCAACTTACATTCCAAACAGCGTAATTATTAATGTTTAAATCCTTCTGGTATGTCCCTGTGGCAGGTGGTGAGAGCAGGACAGTTTCCTGGTTAGCCATATTGGATTGGGGTTGGCCCACCAGCTACAGCCTTTGGCCATAGGCTGGTAAGCTGTTCCAGTAAAACCTGGCCATGGATGTGCTTTGTCTGCCTTGTATGCCATTAGGTAATAGAAGCAGCAGGACCAGGGTGGAGGACTGGTAGGTGGTCTTTTGCTCTACCCAGACTTTTGAAAACTGCTGTATTCGGAATAAGTTTAAATATACAACAGGCGGCCTCTTCCCCACTGTCAGGCCTTCTCTCCCCCTATCCTCAAAATCAGAGGAGAGAGTGATTGTGACTCATTTTTCCTGAAGATTCAACATCACTGTCAGTCCAGATTGTTGCTATGAAGTTATTTTAATCATGCTTGTGGATAATCTACATGATTGTGTTGAATACTTTTTATTTCAAAAATGTACTTTATTTATATACATGCATCTATACATAGTTTGGTTCTGCATATGAAGGAACAAACAAACACTGGAGCTTGACTCTATCCAACAAACTAACCACAGGCATTTCTTACTTATGCAAGACTATAATTCCATATATTTGAGACATTGGGAAGGTCCAACAACTGAACAATCCCGCATTAAACTTCAGCAGAAGGACCTCAGACAGTGGTCTTACCCAACTGTGCTTTGACAGCACCTGTCCAAGCTTTATTGTGTCCCTAGTCCTGCACCATGGAATGTACCAGTCTACAACACTTGGTCAGGGTCAATTTCTTGCTCTGGGAAACCAACAAGTTTCAGGCAAAGAACATCTTTCGCCAAGTTAATGGTCCTCCAGGAGCAGTCTATGTTAGTCTTGAATACAGTGTAGACGTGGATGAGGCAGTTGGGTGTCTTATCAATAAATATTGTCCCAAAGGTCGAGGCACATGGTTCAACCCACAGTCTCAATGATGTTTAACATTTCTGCTTTTACAAAATGGCAAAGTTGATCATTTAAGCTAGACCTTGAAGACAAGCAGGCGAGTGCACTTTGGAGTTTTGGTTATTATTTATCCCTCAATCAACACCATAAAGAGCAATGTTCTGGTCATGATCACATTAGCAGTTGTGGGACCTTGGTACACCCAAATCAGCAACTGTGTTTTCTAGTCTTCAAAAAAAAAATTCACTGTAAGATGCTTTGGAACATCTTGCAGTAAGGAAAGGCGCTATAGAACCCAAGTCCCTCTGATTAGGTGAAGCTTGTTGCTCAGTGAATGGAAGTCAGAAAATAAGCCAAATTGATGTACTTTGGCGGTACAGTTCAATCAGAATTTAGTCCTCATTGTGGGGTTGTAGCAATCCTTGTTCATTTTAAAATTGTGTCAAATTAAAAACCATTCCATTTTATCTGGAATCATTTAAAAGAAAACTAAAAGACAATTACCAGCTCACTTCAGTTGAATATAAACTCCTATGAAAAGAAACTGACTAAGCAAGACTGCGCTGACCACACGTGTGCATGCGTTCATAGGTTTCCAGATTGGCTTCCATGGTAATGACCTATCACAGCAGGATCTCTAGTTGTTGTTATGGAAATCATTATGAGCCAATCAGAAAATTAATACTATACAACCTCAATAAATTGTCATGCCTACTGAATAAAGTAAATACATGGGTTCAAATCATCTGGAAACAGAAACATGTATATTAAAAAAAACAAATTGGTGGGGTGAACATTGTATTGAGAGCACACTGTGTGCAGTCCATAGGATTTCTCACCATCAGCAGGAGGACTGAGAACACATATTTAAAAACAATAATGACTGTGCAAAATTAATCTTCATCCTGTTAAAGAGGCACAGCTACTTACACGTTGCAAACTTCCAGAGCTTAATGTCTACATCCAGCTTCTGTTACTCATTCCTGCATAAAATTACTCTCCTATTGTGCTATTCAGAATCGTGGATCGTCTTTTCTTGCTCATATATTGTTTGAAGGAATCTGCAGTGCACAATGAATAGCTGACTCCATGCTTCAGCCCTCAGAACATGCATCGTCTGCTTCTTTTGTTTTGTCCTTTTTTCCCTCATTTAACACTGATGACCCTGTTTCTCCTTGATGTCTTACGTATTTGAGAATTAGTTTCTACTTTAAACATACAAAGATTTTTCCATACTTGCTTTCAATATGCCATAAGAAATAGGGACAGGAGTAGGCCATTCAGTCCCTCAACATTGCCTTGCCTACAGGATATGGCTAGTTTACCACTGTCCTCAACTCTTCCTTTGTACAAGCTATTCATGGATTTTTGAAATAATGAGTTGAAGGTTACCTCCTTTTTAAATATTTTGATGATATAGCCTCTATAACTCTCTGGGATACTGAACTCCAGACATTTACTCTCCTCAAAGAAGAAATCCCTTCACATCTCAGTTTTAAATGAGGGTTCCCTTCTTCTATAACTAGCTCCTAGCTCAAGATACTGCACTCGTGGAAACATCTAAACATTTACCTTGTCAAACCCCTCAGAATCTTGTATGTTTCAAAAACATCCCTCATTTTTCTGAACTCCAAATAAAAGCTTAACCTACTTATCTTCTCTTGATAAGTCAACCCCTTTATCTGAGAAATCTGCCTAGCAAATCACTTTTGAACTGTCTCCAATGCCAAAGTATTCCTCCCCAAATATAGGAACTAAAACCGTACATAGTCCTCCAGGTCCAGCCTCACCAACACCCTGTACAATTGTAACGTGACTACCCTATTTTTAAGTTACAACTCCCTAGCAATAAAGACTAACATTCTATTTGTCTTGCTGCCCCTGCGTGTTCAGTTTTTATGTTGCATGCACAAGAACACCCAAATCCCTCTGCATTGCATGTTTATGGAAACTCCATCCACTTTCATAAAGATCTGCCTTTGATTCTACTGACCAAATTGCATAATCACATATTTTCTCACATCAAACTCCATCTGCTAAATGTTTGTCCAATCACTCAACCTATCTCGATCCTCTTGCAGATTTCTTAAATATTCACACATGTCCCCCACCTATTTTTGTATCATCCATTTGTAAATTTAGATACATTACACTCTGCCTCCTTCTCCAAGTCATTCGCATAGACAGTACATAAATGAGGCCCTACGACTGATCCTTGTGACAGTCCACTTGTTACATCTTTCCAACCTGAAAAAGACCCACTAATCCTAACTCTGGCTTCTGTATGATAACTAATTCTCAATCCAGGCTAATACATTACTCCCAATACATCAATTCCTATCTTGTGCATTAACCTTTTATGTGGCACTTTATTGAATGCCTCTGGAAATCCAAATCTCCCAGATTTATCAACTCTAATCTTTATATTTGAAGGAACTTGAGCAAATTTGTCAAACATGATTATCCTTTCACTAAACAATGTTGTCTCTGTTTGATTATGTTAAGGTTTTCTAAATGTCCTGCAATTTTTTGTCTAATAATGAACTCTGTAATTTTTCCAATGACAATTGTTTGGCTAACTGGCCTATAGTTTCCTGCTTTCTGTCTCCCTTCGTTAATGGTGTTGCATTAATACTTCCAATCCTAGCCATTATATATTTGGTTGAGAATGATAAAGACTTGCAAATACTTGTTTCTAATAGAGAAGTTGGGTATTGCTGAAAAGACATTTTATCAAAGCTTTTTGTCTTGGATCATTTTCATGAATACCTATTCAAGTAGAAAACCAACATTAATACAACGAGAGAAGATTGTAGACATGATCATGAAATTTGTTGACAGCAAGCACTCCCAAACAATATTGAAATGATAGCCAGTAATCTGTTTTCTATTTCATCCTGAACAGCAGAGGAGGGATAATAGACAGGTTCCTCTGTTTACTCTTTATAGAGAAAAAATATATCCTTAGGTTAGGGGATCGTGGATTGGGCATAGCCTGAAACTCAGAGCCAGGTTAAGCAGTGAAGCCAGGAAACACTTGTACATGCAAGAAGTACAAGGTCAGCACTCCCATCTGCAAATGGCAATTTGTGTGGCTTCAATTTAAATCTAAGATTGTTCAATTGTTAATCCAAAGGTATTATGGGATATCAGGCAAAGGAGAGTACAAAGAGTCTGTTTGCAAATGATCTCAGAGTGGCAGAACAAGCTCCAGTGGCTACCTGACCTACTCCTCTTTCAATACTGGATGTGAATTTGCTCATGGCTTTTCAGATTTAACTGAGGTTTATCAAGTTCCACAGTAGCATTCATGAGTAGATTTTCTACAGGTTTTAATGTCTTCCCCAGAGGCTTTTTAAACCATTCTATTCTCTTCGCTGTTGTGTGTTAGTATTGTTTCCCCTTTAATGCATCAGGATAAGGAGGCTTTTATGAAATTTCTACTGAATTTATCATTGACTATCTTATCTAGAGTCCCCTAGCCTTCAGCTCCCCCACACACGAGAAACATCTCGTTGGCTACCCTATCAAACCTTTCCATAATTTGAAAAGGCCTCAATTAGGTTAGCACTTCTAATTTTTCTAGAGATAAGAGCTCCAGTCTGTTCTGACAGAGGACAGGAAAGGGAGTCAGAAATCATTACATGCAAGAAGTACAGTTACACTGTCAGAACAGTTAAGAAAAATCCAAGTGGAGACCAATACTACTGAACTGGAAAAGACCAACTCATTTAGGGAGAGGATTTGGTTGCAAAGGGAAGGGGAAGGGAATCGGGACCAGATTAAAAAGTTGACAGGTGAATTATGAGATGGCAATGGACTAAAATATCTAAACTAGGCCAAAGCCAGAGTTCCGGCAATTAAGGAAGAGATTAGTTACAACAAAAATGTCTAAGGAGATGTCCTCAAAATTAAAACCAACAAAAGAAATTCAGGAGAAGTACCACAATCAAAGAAAAGAAGCAAAATAGAGTGATTAAATTTATGTCTAAGAGAGTCAACAAAAAAAACTTCCAGCTAGCAGAGAGAGTAATAGAAAGGAACTGTTAAAGGCTTAATCAGACAGAGAGTTCATGAACTGTCAGACTCGAACAGTCTACAGTTCCAGAACGTCTATTGGAGGCTGTGCAAGGCAGAGGATTTGGTGTGAACTAGTTAAAAATGGTTAAACAATTGTCAGTTTTGTTCTAATTTTTTGGTCAAGATTTCTAATTGGCTTGATGAAGCTCAAGTGAACCAATGTGAACAGGCATTTGTGTGGATAGACCACTAGCTTCTCTCCCAGCACAGTGATTGGTTGTAGATGGGCACTATACCAAGGAAGCATAGAGTATAAACATTACATCACTGTAGGTAAAGGGCAAAAATTAAACCAATAAGTCTTGTCAGATGAATAGAAAAACTACTGAAGATCATTAAGTTTACTAATGCATATTTGAACATATATCAGCCTACAGATATATAGTCAGGGAACATTATCCATTTTTGATGGACTGGATGTAATTTATTTAAGCCTTTAAAAACCACCAATGTACAACAGCTTTGGACATAGAATTAATGGGAAAACGATAGTGATAAATCTAAGAGATTAGGACTAAAAGGATTTTCTTAAATTGATGAACTATACGTAATGACGTCTCCCAAAGAATCTCTAGTTTTCCATCTGTATTATTCAGATATAAGATGACAAAATTACTCTAAAATCTTCTGCTAGGAGCAAATTAAGGCTAATAAGCTGTGAGAAGGGTAGTGGAAGATTGCATAGCAAGATTTGGAGTGTGGGAAGATCTGTGGTGGATAAGCATAATAGGTTTGAGAACATTAATTCTAGGTTGTTCGATTCCTACCAGATTCATTCCACAACTCGATCAGCTGTATGTCGTGTCCAATATTTCTCTTGTTTCTATGATCTCTCAGCATGTCCCTGTTGACTTCAGCTCACGTCAGATCTACTATTTAATCTGTTGCTTTCCACTTCAACACACTACATCCATACCTACCTCTGTGCAGTGTACCTTTTTGATAATAATGTCTTTTATTTCTGTGAAAGGCAATCTCAAAGTATTGATTCATCTGTTTCCACATTAGATTAGATTCCCTACAGTGTGGAAACAGGTCCTTTGGCCCAACCAGTCCACACTGACCCTCTGAAGAGTAACCCACCCAGACCCATTTCCCTCTGACTAATGCACCTAACACTATGGGCAATTTAGCATGGCCAATTCACCTGACCTGCACATCTTTGGATTGTGGGAGGAAACCCACACAGACATGGGGAGAATGTGCAAACTCCACACAGACAGTTGCCCACGGCTGGAATCGAACCTGGGACTCTGGTGCTGTGAGGCAGCAGCACTATACCACTGAGCCACCATGCCACTCCAAAGAAACATCTGACCCCAGCAACTGCAGCCAAGTAATTTAATTTTGAGGAAGCTTTTTTATAAGAGATGATAATTTGGTCTAGTTAGTAGTCGCAAGAGCAAATGTAGTTTTAATTGAGAGAAGTTTACCAAGACTTGTTGAGCGCAAATAATGTTTGAGTTGCTTGGATTTAGATTAGATTTCCTACAGTGTGGAAACAGGCCCTTCGGCCCAACCAGTCCACACCGACCCTCCGAAGAGTAACCCATCCAGACCCATTTCCCTCTGACTAATGCACCCAACACAATGGGCAATTTAACATGGCTAATTCACCTGACCTGCACATCTTTGGACTGTGGGAGGAAACCGGAGCACAAAGAGGAAACCTACACAGACACAAGGAGAACATGCAAACTCCACACAGATAGTCGCCCGAGGCTGGAATCAAAACTGGGATCCTGTGCTGTGAGGCAGCAGTGCTAACCACTGTGCCACACCGTCAGATGTTGACTGACTTGCTGCGTGTGCCCAACATCTGCAGAACTGATTACACCATTTTCTTTTGCAATTCAGCCAAGCAGTCATAATGACCACAGTGATTAAAACATTATTGATTGTACTTGTAATTGGAAGAATAAATTCTGTCCTCTCCATTTTAAAGCTAATTGCCTGTCGATCTTGTGGGGGAGGGGCAGTAGTTGTGAAGATTTTGAAAAAGGTCTTCAAAAGTAGGGGATGTTTTTCATCACAGTCAAAATTGTCTTGCACATTTAAATCCCAAACATGACAAATAGAATTACCAATACTTTTCATACATTTATGAATGAATTGTGGCATTTTTTTCAATGGAGAAAATACCTGTAATACAAATCAACATAAATAAAACAGAGCCATAGCTTGATCAATGCATTAAAACATTCTTATTTTACACCATTATACCTCATAGTGAAATTTAAAGGTGGCAAAATATTTTATCATTACAGTTCAGATTATTCCAGACTTCTTAGTAGGCTTCCCTTCATCGTCATCAATATCCAAGTCATGGTGTATATTTTAGGTTTACCAAAACTATATCAGTGGAAGAAAAAAATGCACAGACAGTAATTCAGTTATGACATGGTCCCTACAATGGAGTTCTGATCTCAGAAGAGGTGCACATGCACTTGGCCAGCGCCTTCTGGACTTCTGAAAAGGCCAGACAAAAATGTTGTGATGTTGGGAAGGCAAAGAAAAAGATTCTTTTTTGCCGAGAAAATATTAGTTCAATGTTTCCTGACTCACATCATACCTACGTTCAGAGAGGAAAATCTGGCCCAAAGTGTTCAGAAATTTAATATCTTTATGTAACATCTTTAATATCCAATATCTCTAGGTTGATATATTTTGATCATGACCTTATGGAGTGGAGGAGCTGGCTATTTTCCTGCATAGGGCAGCTTAGTGGTTAGCACTACTGCCTCACAGCACCAGGGCTCCAGGTTCAATTCCACCCTCTGGTGACTGTGTGCAGTTTGCACATTCTCCCTGTATCTGTGTGGGTGCGCTCTGGTTTCCTCCCACAGTCCAAAGATGTGCAGTTTGGCCATGGGAAATGCAGGGACAAGTTAGAGTGTCTGGGTGGAATGCTCTTCAGAGGGTGGTGTGGACTTGATGGGCTGAATGGCCTGCTTCCCCACTGTAGGTATTCTATGAATATTCCAGTTCCCATTTTTTATATTGTCACACCAGAGTATCCTAGCAAGTTTGCAAATAAAATTGTCTCAACATATTTATAATAAAGTGGACTCCAAAATTGCAATCATTTTACTACTACTGTCTTAAGTGGTTTGATGTAGGATATGAGGTGACAATGGTGAATGATTACTTTTTCTGGTTAGTGATTTGGTAAAGGTGAGACACACATTTGAGTTTTGCCCTCCTGGTTTCAGGGAATGCTAGAGGCTTATTGCACAGAGTCACAGTTTTTTTTTATAGATATTTTTATTAGAAATTTAACATTTTGCACAGAGTCACAGTTAAGCCCAGTCATTTTCTTATCTGAGCCTAGTGCTTGGTTCGTAGCTTTATCAGGAAAATCTCCAAAGTCAATAATTAATATGGGTCAGGTCTCTGCCAGATGATAATTGGATTGACCGTACAGTTTGTAAATCCAGAAAGAATAAACAACCAATCCTGGGTTCTATAGTGTCTTAAAATCCCTGATAATGTAGCGAACAGCTGAAGAAAGAGGAATGTGGAGGTGATATCATCTCTTTGATAAAGGAAACGTGTCATTGATGTTTGGATTAAGCTGTCACTTCAGACAGGGACAGTGGTGATGGTATAGTATATCCTGAGTGATTAAGAGATGTTGAATAAAATTTGGTGACATGAAAAAGATCATCAAGATAAATCATTTTGAATAAGAACTGTACAGCAGATCAGCTTAGAAGCGTGAAGTTGCTTTGTCTACAGGTGGATAACGAGTGGAACTGGGAAAAGCACAGTAGGTCATGCAGCATCAGAGAAGGAGAGCCGATGATTCAGGTCAGAACCTTTCATCAGGTTTTGACCTGAAACATCAACTGCTCTTCTCCTTTGATGCTGCTTGACCTACTGTGCTTTTTCCAGTTCCACTCTGACTCTCCAGCATTTGCAGTTCTCACTGTCTACCGGTCACAAAGATGGCACACACTTACATGATACAATAGAGTAAATGAAACAAGAAGGTTGGTTTAGCATTTGTAGAAGAAAGTTCATATAAGCAATGGAAACCTGCAACATTTCTTTTTGCATAGATGGAACTACAATTCATTTATAAAAATTGGAGAAGGTTCTCTAATTTTTCATTTCTTTTTAAACATATGTTGCCCGATAGATCTAATGAAACAATGTGAATATCCACATGCTAATTAGTTCTAAAGATCTGGCTGTTGTTCAAGTATTAGTATAGGTCACTTTATGGGAGATCCAATCCTTGATTTAGCTCTGAAGTGCAAACACTCATCCATACCCTTTTGCTTGATACACTGAAGTAAGAAGTTGCCCAAGTTAAATGCATCCATGGATGGAAACATATCTCTTCTTAAAAATAGCGCAGCCTCTTCTGAACCCAACATGATGCCAGGTGAAATGAGAAAAGACTTGCCTGAAACACTCACTCCTCTTAAAGACTCTTCTATCATCAAACCGTCGGTACACAAAACATTGAATGTGTTTAATATGATGCTGCCTTACTTCAACAGCTTCGCTACTGGCACATCGCAAGCAAATCGACAGTAAAATACATTAAAGTACATTGGGTACTTGCATGATAGAAACCCACTAAATGCTATAAGGTGTTGCACTGTTTTGGAACTTTGGAGAAAAAGAAAGTCAAAACAACAGCACTTTTAAAAGGGAGAGGGACAGACAAAGGCAGCACATGGTGAGGTCTGTACAGGAGAGAGAGAGAGAGAGAGAGACCCACACTGTTAACTAATAGCACAGCGAACCTGCACAGTTACTGCCTTTGCTGTTTGAATTCATGTATAGCTGGACGTCAGAGTGCATTTGGGAAAATTAACAAACAGTGAAATTCACAACTAATCTTGGAGGAACCTGTTTGGGAAAGGTCACAGCACAGAAAGGCAGAAGTGAATATTTTTAAGTTATGGCCTTACAGAAGGTCTGCAGTACTGAGTTGAGTGGGTTTTTTCTTGATTAAATGTTTTATTGAGATATTGTCTCTTGATTAAACTTAAAAATATAAGCCATAAGTATTAAGATAGCCTGGAGCAGTGTTTTGTAGAGGAATAAGACAGTGCTATTTTCTGGGTCTGTAGATTTGAAACAGCAAAAAATGGCCCTTAGTAGAGTGATATGCACTTGTTGGATGTGGGAGTCTAGAAAGAGTTTACATGTTACTGAGGATCATATTTGCAATAAATGCCATTGGTTGCAAATCCTATCAGGTCGAATAGATCGGTCAGAGAGACAGTTAGAGGCAATGACGAATGTACAAGAGCAAGGGGATGTGATGGATGGCAGTTATAGGAAGGGAGAAAATTTGCAGATACAGTCACGTAGATGGGTTAACTCCAGAAAAGGTAAGAGAGATAGGCAGGTAGTGCAGGAGTCTCCCGTGGCTATCCCCATTTCAGACAAGTATGCTGTTTTGGAAAATGTAGGGGGCGATGGATTCTCAGGAGAATGTAGCACAAACAGCCAGGTTCCTGGTCTCGAGATTGGCTCTAATGCAATGAGGGGTATGTCAGGTTCCAAGAGATCAGTTGTGATAGGGGACTCTCTAGTCCGAGGCACAGATAGACGTTTCTGTGGCCAGCAGCGAAAAATCAGAATGCCTCCCTGGTGCCAGGATCAATGATGTCTCAGAGAAGGTGCAGAGTGTTCTCAAGGGGAAAGAGGGCCAGGAGGTTATTGTACACATTGGAACCAACAACATAAGAATGCAAAAGGATGAGATTCTGAAAGGAGAAGAGAGAGAGTTAGACAGGAATTTTAAAAGATCCTCAAAAGTAGTAATATCTGGATTACTCCCAGTGCTGCGAGCTAGTGAGGGTGGGAATAGGAGGATAGAGCAGATGAATGTGTGGCTGAAGAGCTGGTGTATGGGAGAAGGATTCACATTTTTGGATCGTTAGAATCTGTTCTGAGGTAGACGTGACCTGAAAAGGAGGACAGATTGCACCTGAATTGGAAGGGGTCTAATATACTGGCAAGGAGATTTTGCTCGAGCTGCTCGGGAGGATTTAAACTAGTAAGGTGAGGGTGTGGGACTGAGGAAAGGGATCAATCTGAGACTGGTACAGTTGAGAAAAGAATCGAATCAAACAGACAGGGCAAGCAGGGACAAACGAGAGAACAAGGTAGGACTGATAAATTAAACTATATGTATTTCAATGAAAGTGGCCTAACAGGGAAGGCAGATGAACTCAGAGCATTGTTAGGAACATAGGACTAGGATATCATAGCAATTACAGAAACATAGCTCAGGGATGGACAGAACTGGTAGCTTAATATTCCAGGATAAAAATGCTACAGAAAGGACAGAAACAGAAGTGAGAGAGGAGGGGGGAGTGACATTTTTGATCAGGGATAGCATTACCGCTAAACTCGGAGGATATTCCCAGAAATACATACAGAGAAGTTATTTGGGTGGAACTGAGAAATTAGAAAGGGATTATCACCTTATCAGAATTGTATTATAGACCCCCTAATACTCAGAAGGAAATTGAGAAACGGATTTGTAAAGAGGTATGTTATCTGTAAGAATAATAGGGTGGTTATGGTAGGAGATTTTAACTTTGCAAATATAGACTGGGGGACTGCCATAGTGTCAAGGGTTTAGATGGAGAAGAATTTGTTTAGTGTGTACAAGAAAATTTTCTGATTCAATATGTGGATGTACCTACAAGAGAAAGTGCAAAACCTGACCTACTCTTGGGAAATAAGGCAGAGTAGGTGAGTGTGGGGGAGCACCATAATTCTATAATTCTATTAGTTTTAATTCTATAATAATTCTATTAGTTTTAAAAGTGTGATGGAAAATGATAGACTTGATCTAAAAGTTGAAGTTTTAAATTGGAGCAAGACTAATTTTGACAGTATTAGGCAAGAACTTTCAAAAGTGATTGGGGGCAGATGTTTGCATGTAAAGGGACAGCTGGAAAATGGTAAGCCTTCAGAAATGAGATAACAAGAATCCAGAGACAGTATATTCCGGTTAGGGTGACAGGAAAGGCTGGGTTGGTATAGGGAATGCTGGATGACTAAAGAAATTGAGGGTTTGGTAAAGAAAAAGAAGGAAGCAAATATCAGATACAGACAAGATAGATCAAATGAATCCTTAGAAGAGTATAAAGGCAGTAGGAGTATACTTGAGGGCAATCAGGAGGGCAAAAAGGGGACATGAGATAGCTTTGGCAAATAGAGCTATGAAGAATCCAAAGGGTTTTTACAAATACATTATGGACAGAAGGGTAATTAGGGAGAGAATAGTACCCCTCAAAGATCAGCAAGGCAGCCTTTGTGCGGAACCATAGGAGATGGGGGGGGGGGGGGGGGGTGGATACTAAAAGAGTATTTTGCATCAGTATTTACTGTGGAAAAGGACATGGAAGATATAGAGTGCAGGGAAATAGATGGTGACATCTTAAAATGTCCATATTATAGAGCAGGAAGTGCTGGATGTCTTGAAACGCATAAAAGTGGATAAATCCTGAGGATATGATCAGGTGTACCCTTGAACTCTGTAAGGAAGCTAGGGAAGTGATTGCTGGGCCCCTTGCTGAGATATTTGTATCATCGTTAGTCACAAGTGAAGTGTTGCAGGGTTGGAGGTTGACTAATGTGGTGCTACTGTTTAAGAAAGGTGGTAAGGACAAGCCAGGGAATTACAGACCAGTGAGCCTGACGTTGGTGGTGGGCAAGTTGTTAGAGGAAATCCTAAGGGGCAGGATGTATATGTATTTGGAAAGACAAGGACTGATTAGGGATAGTCAACATAGCTTTGTGTTTGGGAAAATCATGTCTCACAAATGTGACTGAGTTTTTTGAAGAACCAACAAAAAAGATTGATGAGGGCAGAGCAGTGGACGTGATCTATATGGACTTCAGTAAGGCGTTCGACAAGGTTCCCCATGGAGACTGGCGAGTAAGGTTAGATCTCATGGAATACAAGGATACAGAACTGGCTCAAAGGTAGAAGACAGAGGGTGGTGGTGGAGGGTTGTTTTTCGGACTAGAGGCCCGTAACCAGTGGAATGCCACAAGGTTCAGTGCTGGGTCCACTACTTTTCGTCATTGATATAAATGATTTTGATGCGAGCCTAAGAGGTACAGTTAGTAAGTTTTGCAAATGACACCATAATTGGAGGTGTAGTGGACAGCGAAAAAGGTTACCTCGGATTACAACTGAATCTTGATCAGATGGGCCAATGGGCTAAGAAGTGGCAGATGGAGTTTGATTTGGGTAAATGTGAGGTGCTGCATTTTGGGAAAGCAAGTCTTAGGAGGACTTATATACACTTAATGGTAAGGTCCTAGGGAATTTTGCTGAACAAACAGACCTTGGAGTGCAGGTTCATAGCTCCTTGAAAGTGGAGTCACAGGTAGGTAGGTAGGATAGTGAAGGTGGCGTTTGGGATGCCTTCCTTTCTTGGTCAGAGTACAGAGTACAGGAGTTGGGAGGTCATGTTCTGTACATCCACAACATTGGTTGGGTCATTTTTGGAATATTGCATGCAATTCTGGTCTCCTTCCCCTTGGTAGGATGTTGTGAAACTTGAATGAGTTCAGAAAAGATTTACAAGGATGTTGCTAGGGTTGGAGGATTTGACCTATCAGGAGAGGTTGAATAGGCTGGGGCTGTTTTCCCTGGAGAGTTGGAGGCTGAGGTTCATAAAATCATGAGGGGCATGGATAGGACAAAAAGACAAAGTGTCTTCCCTGGAGTGGGGAAGTCCAGAACTAGAGGACATAGGTTTAGGGTGAGAGGAGAAAGATATAAAAGAGACCTAAGGGGCAACCTTTTCACACAGAGGATGGTACATATCTGGAATGAGCTGCTAGAGGATGTGGTGGAGGCTAGTACCATTGCAACATTTAAAAGGTATCTGGATTGGTATAGGAATAGGAAGGGTTTGGAGGGATATGGGTTGGGTGCTAGTGGGTGGGACTAGATTGGGTTGGGATAGCTGGTTGGCATGGATGAGTTGGAGCGAAGGGTCTGTTTCCATACTGTACATCTCTATGACTAATTAAAACAGGAAGGATTGCAGACACTCAGACATCACAAAATACTTTACAACCAATTAAGCACTTGAAGATTTGTCACAGCTTAGTATCGAAAACAGCAATTTGCACACAGCAAGTTTTCAGAAAAGATTAAAATGTGGCTAGCTATCTCTCACTTAATCCCATGTTTCCTCCTCTTGATTTTGTTTTGTCTGATAAGAAATTTAATTAAATTCTAATCCTCATGGCTCAATGAGGATCATTCTATCCTATTAAGAAGTCTCACCTTGCTCATTTTGTTCACATATTCTAGATGATCACACCAGACCATTTTGGAATTCAATTGAAAGGTCCACTGCAAAAGTTGGAAGGAAGCTTGTGGGCAAGTGCAAGTCAAATAGATAGCTAGCATCCTTCATCCGTAGGAGGGTCACTCAACTCGAAAAATTAACTGATTTCTCTTCAGATGCTGCCACACCTGCTGAGCTTTTCCGGCAATTTCTGCTTTTGTTTCAGATTTACAGCAACTGCAGTTATAGCAGTCTATTTATTCTATCCATGCTTATGCTTTTATAAACTTCTATAAAGTCACCCCTCAGCCTCTGATGCTCCAGGGAAAAGAGCCCCAGCCTATTCATCCTCTCCCTATAGCTCAAATCCTCCAGCCCTGGCAATGTCCGCACAAATCTTTTCTGAACCCTTTCAAGTTTCAGAACGTACTTACAAGGGACAGGACACCAGAACTACATGCAATATTCCAGAAGTTCTTTTGATTTTTATCCTACTGCTGATGGTCACAAACTCTGGGCCCACCAATTTTAGCACGTGGGGTGTTCATTAATCATATCCAATATTACACATATTTTGGAGTATTTAGAGTATCAGTGATGTTTAGGAACTGGATTTTTAAAAATGATAGATTAAGATAGGAAAGAAAGCCATTAGTAAGGAAGATGGGAAATTGTTGAAACATTTCAATTATTCAGCAATTCTTCTAATTGCTCACAAAGTTAGGGATCTGGTACATTTCACCTGGCTCTGAATTCAGCGAGGAATCCCCTTTGAACCAGGTGAAAATTCAGTTGCAGTCACACTGCTTGCTGTCGTTCAGTTTTGTCTATGAAAGTCGCTTTAAAATAATAAACCAGTTCTGGACAGAAATCATAGATTTTCACAGTTGCTTCAGGTAGTCCCAATTAAACTCAAACCTGTTCCAGTTAAATCTGCTTGAAAATGGCTTTCAATAGGGCTCTTCTGCTGCAGTGGGAGTGTCCTTGCCCATGGAGCAGGGGTGGCTGAGTTCAAGTCCCACCTGCTCTAGAAGTGAACATCTCTGAATAGATTCTTTTAAATTAATCTGCTAATTAAAAGATAAAGTAGAGCCCCATGGTTTGTAAAAAGAAAATGGCTTTCAATAAACTCTCCCTGGGCCCTCTTGTGGTGCAATGGTAGTGTCCCTGCCCCTGGACCAAGCAATCCAGGTTCAGGTCCCACCTGGCTCCAGGTGCGTAATATCATCTCTGAACAGGTTGGTTAGAAAAATAGGTCAAACTTCTCCCAAGTGTTCAACTAGATAAAGGAAAAGTTCATTTGCATACCAACTGGAAAGGTTTGAGGTCAGATTGACACTTAGTTATGTAATAATTAGGCTTTAGTCCTTCTTGATAAACCATGAGATTGTTAAAGAAAATTTCACTCGCATTTGCTATCCAATTATTTTTGATAGCTGTCTCAAGTGGATATCAGCTAAGAACGTGTTGCTGCCAGTGGGCACTACATGAACAACAGGCACTCAATTCAAGTAGATGGGACACTTGTGGAACAGCACCTTTGCATGGAAGTAGTGTTCTTCAGGCCATAAGATCAGAAAGTGCAGGAGCAAAATGAAGCCACTTGGCCCATCAAGTCTGCTCCGCCATTCAATCATGGCTAATATTTTTCTCAAGCACATTTACTGTTGCATATATCGCATGCATTTAAGTACAATATCCTCAGTCCTGCACTGACCACCCACCTTCGCATAGTTGGCCACTTATCCACTGTGGCCGAAGTTAGATTCCTTAGCTTCCTCCTTCCCCAGTACTGGTGCCAATATCTCATGAAGATAACATTGCAAAGAAAAGATTTTAATTTAAACTGAGTTGATGCTAAAAGTGCACAGGATTTAGGTCCCAGAGAAGATAATCACTTGAAACTGTTAATGGGTTTGACTAACTTGAATTGTTTTGCAGAAGTTTTTTTTATAAGAACTTTAAATGCATGACAATATTTTTTTAATGGAAAATCTTTATTTAAACTGTGCAATCGTTCAAAATTCAGACTATTTTACAACAGTTTTAAAACATTTTGGCTTTTAGACTAGTTATATTTTTGGCATGACTTCGCAAAATTACAGATCAGGCACCTGAATTCTAGGCAGCATTCACCGTAATGCTATTATAAAATAGGAAAACACAGTTTCTCAGGAAAAGTAGTTAAAGACATAAATGAGGTACATTCACAAATCAAGGCAAATGTTCATTCTCCTACAGCAATGGATTCAAAGTGGAGCTGATCCCCTGAGACAAATAAAATTTGATATAATCCAGGTCCACCATCCAGTAGCAGGATTACAAACACAGCCTTTACAAGACAATTGGCAACTGAAGATAGAAGGTTCAGAACACCTGAGATACATCATTAGACTGTACCTTCCACTTCTTCCCTTTAGTTCACATCTTAACATTATGATCTAAATCAAAACAAAAACTAACATATTATTGTTCTCATCACAAAGAAAAAATACAATAGCAATACAAAAGCAGTAGAGTTTTGTTTTTCCGCCCTACCAGATCGATGTAATATGTCCTTAGGTGACATCCTTCAGTACTACAACATAAGTTACATAACAAATGAATGTAGTTACATGTCACCTAAGCACCCATTACAGTAGTCGCATAACTTTAACAAGTCAAAATGAAAATACAAATGCAGATAGTTTAACAAATTCCAGATTAATGAGCATCAAATAAGTGTGGCAGTAGTTTTTTTTTGTCTGTAATTAACACCTCAAATCTCACTCAGCAAAAACTCATCACCAGTCCAGCATATTTATCAAATTCTGCCTTTACTGAATTAATAGATAGGATCTCAAGATTAGTGCTAACTTTTTCTAATCAGTTGGTGATGTCAGTAGCATCAGATTTATCAGAGACAAATCACCCTAATAAACCTAAAAAAGGTAGTTATACAAATTAATATGATCAGTCAAAAGCACTTTGTAACATTTAATGTTGCTGTAGATGCAGGCCAATGCAACAAAGTTTATGGACAAGATGAAGTTAAACAAGGGTTTTGTTTGTGAAAATCTCTATATCCTATATAGAGATTCAGTCTCAGTCTCAATCCGTATCTAACTACACAATATCGGAAACATTTGAAAAGTGACAAAATATGCTGGTGGCTCTTAGCAGTCTAGTCTTGAAGTACTATACATTACATATCAAAGGTATTGCATTAAATGTATTTCTACTGACTGGCTATTTCTTGATCTCTATTAAAAAGACCATCCATAATATGGAAACTACAATGACCAAAAAGACTTTCAACTTGGAACCATAATTTCAAGTCCTATTAATGACCAAAATGTGCACAACATTTTCTAGAAAAAAAATTACTGATAGCTAGGGTCATGCCATGGATTGTAGGAATGGGGTGGAAAGATAACAGGCTCTGCTTGGTTTGATGCTCGATCAAATGCAAAGCTGGAAAGAAAAGTGGGTTGAGGGTGCATAAGGAATAGAGCAGTGGTCCAACATTTTAGATATACTCTGATGAAAATTAATTGGAAATTCTCAACAGTTAATGGCATTATGAACACAAGGCCAATGGGCTTTTGACTTTTTTAATATTATTCTGTAAAAAACATTGACTTCAAAATTTACAAAAGCACCACCAAAACCAAGAAATATAGATTTTAGTTGAAGTGTTCAGCAGAATGACAGTTTCACCAATCATGCATTGAACCACATAGCACCTCACTGGAATGAAGATACAGGGAAGCTGTATACTGCAACCTTAATGTATAAGTACTTCAAAATGACAGCTGTACATAGTGAGAAGATGCTGGCTTTGACTGAGGATGTTTAACATGGACTTTTTTTGCTGCATTAAAATAAAACAAATGGTTAAACAACATCATTTAAAGAAAAGACCATCTATTTCTGAGTGAAGAGCTAAACTCCTACTTTTGATACAAAGGTGAATAAAAAGTAATCTTTGGTTTTTATGGGCAGCTGATCTAGCTGTATTTGACACTGAAAATATTAACACTATTTATTAAGGAGGAAGCAGTTTATTTACTCCTCTTTTTTTGTGGAACTTAACAAGAGACAGAACCTTCTTATTGCTCAACACTGGTTAACAGATTCTATTTAAAGCTATTACAAGGCCCTTTTCTCCCCCACCTCCCTCATACTCCAGAACTGCCATTTTATATGTATCTGTAAGTAACCACTACAAAGGTGACAACAAGCCACTGAAGCAGTCATCTTTATAGAAGATGGTTGTTATTCAACTGAATCGTGCAAGAAATTGCTGAGTGTTACAAACAGCTGGAGTATTTCACTTTGGTTTGCGCAAGAGAAATTTGGTATTTCTTTAGAAACAATATTTTTAAGTAAAACCTATGTTAATTAGGGAAGAAAAAGTTTGCTTCCTTTTAAAATGCTAAACAATTAACAATGCCAGAAGCATCCAATAAAGCTTCAGTTATTGAGAAAGAGGGAATAATCTTGTATCCAGTGATATTAAACAATTTATTGCAATATTGAGGAGCAATGTACATTTGTAAATTACACTTGGAACTACAAGAAAATTCTTTTTCTCATTCATCAACTTGTGTAGGTTGAATGAAAAGTGACACAGTTCTTAGGTCTTGAATTCAGATACTGTATAGACACAGTGCCCTGTCAAGATATATTAAAAAAGGTCCAACAAGGAAAGTAAATCTTTGGATATAGACACACGTCATTTACCTATGCATACCACCTTGATTCCTACTACTATAGGATGACACTAAATTTGAAAGACAAGTGCTAAACTGACTATTACTCTAATTCTGATCTACACTATAAAGAGCAGAGTGCAGCTAACCAGAAGTAGTACTCAGTAGATAGTACTAAAGATCTTTCAATGCGCCGATACAAGAAATAAACTCAAACATTAAAACTCTTCAGATTTGAATTTGCCTTTAACTAATTTTTGACATAAAAGTATTGGATATCCATTCAATATAATTCTATATTTTCTAGTAAAGGATGAACTATAATAGCCCTTGGCTGTTTACACATCAATACAGTTTCTTCCTCAAATCAGTTTTCCAATTAAGAGTGTAACATGATTAGAAAAATCAATTTCTATTCATACACATACATGTCACTACTTTTGATTGATTAGTAACAATGAAATTCAAGAGATTTAATTGTAATTAAATGGCCTAAAAAGACATTAATGAGGGAAACAAAGTTTCTGTACATTTTCTTTGGTAAGCTTGTTTTAAAATAAATTTGATATATCGGCGACACATTGGTGTGAACATTTACTGGCACATATTTCTAGTAATCTGTTCTAACTCTTAAAAGCTACACAGTAACTACTTCAAAATCAAAAAAAAATCAAGATACCCTGTCAGTACACCACACGTTTCAGCGTGGCAATTCAAATGTAATTATTTGATCCCTGAGGTTATATAAAGAATAACACTAAAATAGGTTTTTAAAAGAGGTAGTATCAAACAGGAGATGCAAGGTAAAGCTCATGAGAGTAGCAGCTTCTATTCTCTATGAAGATTTTTTGGTATAATAAAGCTCTGTTTCATGCAAGCAATTCTAAAAACAGTGAGGCACCAAATGAATGTCTTTGGATTGCAACTCTCAACGAGTTACTTAATATAATACCCTTAGGCTGAAGTTGTTTTTATTGGAAGATGAAAACATTCTCATCGGAATTGTAGAGTTCTGTTAGCAAACAGGGATACACACACAGTCATTGAACACCACTCTACCCCAGTCCACAGACAACTAATCAAAACTTACCATTTTATTTAACAATTGTAAAGTAACTCTGTCCCACACGATCAGATAATAAATTAAAATTAAGTTTGGGTTCTATGAAGCAGCAATACTAAAATAACTTAATCATAGGAAAAAAGATAATTCTGCTTATTTAAATTAAAAATCTTAATTAAATCAAATTATTGGATTATTTCTTGTGTACTTAAATACAATTCACATTTGCGTAACAATCAAGTGTCATATGGTTACCACTGTAGTTTGCTTTTGCCAGGTTATTGAAATAACTAAATCCATACACAACTGGGGAACAGAGTTACGTACTCCATGTTATAACTATGGTATACTGACAGGGGTGGAGAGATAAAAGTTTGCTTTTTTGTTTTCAAGCTCTAATTAGTTCAGATAATCAGTAGAAATAAATAAAGTTAGCTAGTGGCAGGAATTCGTCACGTTTCTCCCTTTTAGTCTAGCAGCATCAATAAGTATTTCTAGCTTTTTTTTTCTACTAATGAAGTTTTTCATGATTGTTTCAAGTCATCAGTTTGAATTCCCTTGGAGTAATAATTTCATTTATATAAAAAAAAATCAGTTTAATCTCTTAAAAAGGTGACATTCTTAGGAATCACCATGAAAAAAGGGAGAGAATTTTAAATTTATGTAAAAGAATGCCACAATAAACCACAAAAGGTGTCCATAAATGATTAGAAAATAAATGTGAATGAATATACACATTAACTAGCCCAATGAACATCATGTGTGTACTGGAATGGACACACAACATGCAGTTACAAGAGTATTGAATATAATACATTAAATCAGAATTCAACAAGGACAGTTGGGCCATGGAGAAGAGTCACTCAAATGCTATTGCTGTTCCCCTGCATTGTACTCTCCACTTGTTGGGATAGGAAGCATCTCAGTAATCATCCTCCTGGCCTGCTTCAATTTGGCTGTTGTACTTCCTAGCAGACAGTGAAACTGAGGTGTACTCAAACATTTGGACTCAGATTTGATAAGAATTCATTCATTCTGCTTGCTCAGCATCACTTCATAGTTCAGATGCTTTTCAAAATTCACAGCTGAGGCAAGGTTACTCAGCACATGGATGTTATATGGCACAGATGTCTATCTCTTCTGTTCCAAATCATTCAAATGAATGCATATCCTCTTCCCTCTGATCAAACATGCTTTGCATTTTTCACAGCTCTCTGTAAATCTGTATTACATACAAACATAATATGATCACTTTTCACAGCAGTTAAGTTTCATAAATTGGGACTGTAACTTAAATACTCTAATTCAAACATATGACTGGATCCTGCTTTTACCTTATATACAAAAATAATTGAAGCACAGGTGAATCAAGACAACTCCAGCTCAAAAAGGTGCTGCATTTGGGCCTCATTTAGAATGATACTTGTTCATGTAAACAGAGCTTTAGTTAAACACTCTCATGGCAATGTCCTTACAACCCCCAAATCACAGCAGAACATCAACAAACATTTCTTTCAGCAAAACGACATTTTTTTTTAAAGGAAGTATCAGCAATTAGATGATGGAATCAAATATCTGATAAATACTGGAGTTTACCATCAGGTACATTGAGGTAGATTTTTTAAGCAGAAAGCCCGAAATATTACTTCTGCTCCAGTGATATACCTTTCAAAATAAAATCAAAAGAAATGTAACGGTCCTTTTCACATTTTTGACATACAGACATTCATGGTGGGTAAAACAAAAAATGTAACATTCACAAAACAAAAGCATGTAACAACCAGGAGTGATTAAAAAAACCCAGATTTCCATTCCAGAATGTTCTTTGGCTCACTGCACATTGTCCATAGTACAGATAAATTACAGTCAAACTGGATCAGGTAACTCAAACTGGAAATTCGGTGTCAGCGTTTTCATGAGCAGTTTTTGGAGAAGGCATTTGACGTACTTCAGGTGGTGCTCGCAGGTCTGAGGTAGAAGGAGAACCAAACAGGCATTGAACTTCCTCTGAGGTAGACGTGACAGGAACCCTGGCTGTTTCTGCCTGAATAAATGGTCCCAAGAAGGCAGGTGTAGTACATGTGACAGAAGAAAGGTGAGCCATTTCCATTTCCTCCCTAGAATCATGTGAGTATCTGCCCGAATCTCCAGTTTCATGACTCCCGTCACTGTTATGAGAATATTCCGCATCTCCTGTAGTGCCAAACACCGCTTGCAACGATATCGGTGGAACAAGTATTGAGGCACCCGATTCTTCACAGATCAAGCCAGTCAGCTGGTAAGAACTCATGCCTTGCCCATGTCTTCTTACTGGCTGCTAGTAAAAGAATTGCACTAGTTATATTGAGCAAGTATTTCTAACTCTTTTCATATGATAGGCAGTATAAACTGATTTTACGAGGACTGTTGATACAGTGTTGTGGGGGCAATATATGTACATCTAAATCTGAACACGTGCATTAGAAAACTGATTGTTTCAAAAGAAATGTAGGAGGCCAAAAGTCAAGTTTACAGAGAGGGAAAGCACGTAACAAATTTAAAACAATTAGATGGTGAGAATTGTATATTGCACCAAGATGACTGATGCACCTTCAACTGCAGGCAGCCATTATTGGACTATTTATAACTTTTTCAACAGATACCTCATTTGGTGATTGAGAATAATCACCCCCAGATTATACAAATACAGGATATTTGCTAAACCAGGTGAAGCATTTGATTCACAGCCAAATCTACTGAACTCAGATTGATTTTCATATGATGGTAAATTGTCAAGCTCATTAAGTTCAGAGTGTTCCAGATAGCACCAGTAAACCCAATTGTTTGAACTGCAAGAACCACCAGCTGAAATGTAAAGAGAAGTAATTTCCATTTAAAAAGAATGTGTTTTCCACACCACAAGTTACTAGACAAGATGTACAATGGAGAAACACACCATTCAGGCCAGCCGCTGCTAACATTCTACATGCATCTCTACCCCCAATAAACATGGCCTTCAATTCCTTTCCCTGTTGTGTCTACCTAATTGATGCTTTTAAAAAAGGAAGCTAGTCACTTCAAGAGAGTTTGGTTTCAAACGTCACCTGCTTCTGTTTGTGCACCTTCACAGATTTCCTTGTTGACCCAAAAAACGACCATTTTTTCACCTTTTTGTTCACACATGTAGAGCTGCGAATAATCATATCAGATCCACCCTGTGGATGTAATAGAATACATTCAGATGATATACGTTTTGCTCAATCATAGCTATTATAGAGAAACAGTGTCTTGAGTTACACTTACTTCTGTGGATCCAAGTTCCAGAAAGGATAGCTCTTCCAACCCATCTGACCAATAATAAATCTCATCAGTTTCAGCCACAAGATGGGAAGAACATGAAATTAGTGCTGACTGAACTTCTGTTCGTTTTTAATAGCATGATGGTATTCTGATAAAGGTTTCCCTGATTTTAATTTCTGCCCATATCCCAATATTTATATTCATTTTCTGGTGTGTTAACACAAGTATAAAGAGAATACCACAATTGGACCAAAAGAATAAATAACAAAATATTCCACCATTATAGAAGTGAAAAACACATGATGAAACAAAAGATAAACACATTTTCAAGGGTGAGAATTTAAGGGTTGTAATTCAGATATTTGCTCTTAACTTGCTTCCCATCTCCCAAATTTAATGTGCCTATTTCCTTCCCTGTAGTTGTGTTCTGCAAGTCACTCCCACTCCTTACATATAATTTGCCTCCCAGCCTTCTGATCTGTCCTTACTAAAATGTCCACTTGCTGCTACCCTAAGGCAGGCTTAAAAAACATTAGAGATGAGGAGAGCTCATTCTAGCCTCTTCTGATCTGAAGCTGGCATAAACAGCAAACCAGGAAAGTTCCAGGTCCAATCTCCAGTGCAGGCTGAATTAAGTTAACCTATATTACAAGTAGAAATAACTACACTTTGAAAGTATTTCCATAGACTTAAGTTACAGATTATAAACAACACTATATAAACGAAAAGTAGACAAACAGGAAACTGGACAAACACAGCAAGCCAGGCAGCATCAGGAGGTGGAGAAGTCAACATTTTGGAAATTAAACCTTCTTCAGGCCATCTCTGATTTATCACCTTCTCCCACACCTCCAATCGACCCATTGCATTCTCAGCTACCTAACTCCCAGCTCTCTCTCACACACCCCCTCTCTCTCAACTCCCTGGCCCACAAGCCTCATTTCTCATGAAGGGCTTTTGCCCAAAACGTCAATTCTCCTGCTCTTTGGATGCTGCCTTACCTGCTGCCCTTTTCCAACACCATACTCCCAACTGAAATATGGTAGGATGCCAGAAGTGAATATTTTCATTGGTGTGTAGTGGCAATAATTGAGGCTATTGATAGATTCTTCAAATTCTACCTCTATTTAAATCCAGTGCCCATCTTCTCAACATAAATACATAAGGTATGGTTTACTATGATTTTGCATCACCCAATGAGTGATCAACAGCAATGCAAAGGAGTCCCTGAATACCAAATAGTCCTGAAAATATCAAAACCCTAAAGTATCCCTGACTGGAATTCTACAATTTCCATTTCAGAGACTTTTAAAAAGAAAGTTCTGATGACTAAGGAAACAGCTAAAGATCGACACAAGGGTTAACAATCCACTTAACAATATCAGATGACGCAGTTATAAATGGCAGTGATGGATGAGGAATGGATCTCAGGTCAGAAAGGAAGTGAGAGACACCTGGGTGACCACAGTCACAATTTAGGAAATGAAACACGTGATTTCTCACAGTTTCAATCCTAAGAAACATGCACTAAAAGGGCTTCCTCATTCAGCTCAAGAGTAAGCTGCTCGCAAAAGGCATTTCCCCACCAAAAGCAAGAATTAGGGAAACTAGAAATTAATGTAAATATAATGTTTATTACCTTGGTATCCAGAAAGACATTTTCAGGCATCATTGGCATTAAGGTTTCCACAGTTTGCTGCTCAGTCTGACTCTTAATAAGATGGGTACCATTAACCAGTGGTCTTGTAACATGTGCCATCTGTACATTTCCTTGTTGCTCAGCCTTGATTGCAGAAGATTTCCTGGACAAATAAAGTTTTCCATGAAAATGTAACTTCTCAAGTGTGATATTTAATAATGACATCTATTGATAAGTATTGAATTCTGACCATAATAGGTTTACATAATCCTTGATTCAAATGAAAAATGGATGAGTCAAGTTAAGGATATTGTAGAAGAGGAAAAATCCTAATATACTAGTAGATGGCCAGTCCTATGAGCCATCTACTAGTATGTGCAACTTGGATTATTAATATTAAGTGCACCAACAATGTATTGCAGTGTTAGTTTGTATTTGCTTGATTGGTGATCCAACTACAAACTACTAAAATTAAAATTAGTGTACAAATTATATCTTAACAGCATCATGCTGTATGGTTAATGAAAGGAATTGCAAGATTTGATGATGTGTGGTACAAGGCCAAAATTTAACTGAACAATATGGTTTCCTACACAATTAGATTAAATACTTTTACAATAAATCTAACATAATCATTGCTTTTTAATGATAATAATTGATATACGGTCCTAAAACAGCATGCTTTCAAACAATACCTGGCTTTGCTTCGATAAAGGAGGATAAGTACGCAAATGATGATACAAGTTAGGGCTATGCAAACTCCAACGATAATTCCAGTCATTGACTTTTGGTCCAGGTGGTAAAATACATCAGAGTTAACTTGAGTAAAAAAAATGATAATAGACATTACAACAATTTAAGAAGTGCCTCAAATGTCATCAGTTGTAGTGGTCATTTATCTCAATTCAACTACTGATTTCAGTGGTGAAAATAAAACATTCATGCAGATGTGACAAGATCTCATTGTTACCACCATACAGTTATATAGAGTATATCAGCATCAATATTAGAACAGAAGCCTCAAATACAAAACAATTAAATGTCAGACCTTTATGAAAAGGGCATTTTGCATATTGAAATAATCATTTTTAGAAAAGATTTGTGCTGTCACCAACAGCATGTAGGATATCTAGACAGAAATAATAACTAATTCTTGGACAGAGTTAAACCATATAGTTTTCTGTACAGGTATATGGCAAGATGACTGGAGGCACAGAATTGAAACATTGAGGTTTTGTTACAAAGAGTTTCCCTCTAGCTTTTACCAACACTATGTCCCAGTCAGACTGCTTTCAGATTATTTCAAGGCTGCTTTATTTCCCTCCCCCAATGTTGTTAAAAGGTGGAGATTTACTTCTGCACAGTTAGCACAAAATTAAAGTTGAAGCTGTTGTGGTTCTGTTCGCTAAGCTGGGAATTTGTGTTGCAGACATTTCGTCCCCTGTCTAGGTGACATCCTCAGTGCTTGGGAGCCTCCTGTGAAGCGCTTCTGTGATCTTTCCTCCAAGCTACAAATCTTCTCACAAACTTTAAAGTTGAAGCTATTACACATGCAACAAGTTCAAGCATAATTGTTATTTCCAGTGAGATGAAGTCCAACCTCTGATATAGATTGTTCGATTTAGATTCTTTGTAGCCATCCTAACAGCATTTCACCGACAAGTACGCCCAATGAGTCAACCTTTCGAGAAATCTTGTCAGAAAGGCCTAAGCCATTACATTAGTTACACACCTGCCTATTGGCAAACTGTTAACTGACCTTTGGCATCTCCACTACTGCGAGAGTCAGACCACTTAGGCCCCTGGCTAAAGTATATAGTTTCCTTCACAGGGATTGCTAGCTCTACAGCGTTTGAAAAGGGTCCTTCTCCTACTTCATTAGATGCAGATATCTGAATGAGATAGACATTTCCTGGAAGGAGGTTCTCCAGCAAAGCCATAGTAATTGTTCCTAAAAACAAAAATGACAATAATGGATCAACAATTTGTGAGCGCAGAATCAGCATATAGCACAGCAAATGACATATGGAGATTCAAAATTAACAGATCACTTATTTTAATTTCAGTTTCAAAAAGTATCAATTTGCACACTTCTACATCTGATACCAATGTGCTGCACCATCCTGACCAAGGAAACGTATCCAATCAACAGTCCTGGAGAATGTTATTTGTGTTCTGTAACTGAACTCAATAGCCCTCTTAGAAGAGACAAGTGTGGCTCTGGAAAAGCACAGCAGGTCAGACCACCGCCACACTTTTTAACTCTGATCTCCAGCATCTGCAGTCCTCACTTTCTTGTCTTAGTAGAGATCCAAGATTATCTGACTTGGGCAGACACTAATGCAATAATTAACAATTTAGTTATAAAATATAGTCTTGTATTCAAGTCCATGACATAGATCAAGAACATTATGGTCTCTGGAACTGAGCCATTTTGCATTCCACTGAGCGTACACTATATCCTGTCCAAGGTCACTGTCCTAACACATTCCTACAGTTTTCTTTTAGTCAATAAGTTTGATTTCTCCATCTGGGTTTCAACTTTTGAAAAAAGTAGGACAGGGGACAGTCAAACTCGAAGAAAAATTTAAGTCTAATATTAGGAAGCTTTTCTTCAGTGATCAGAAAATGGGTTGGATCATGGAGGCCAACATTTTGGAATACAAGTCCATCCAGAAAGGTACTAGGAGCCCAACAAGGCACAGTTTTAGGGCCTTATGGATAAACTAGTTTATGGCTAGAGGCCTTCCTCATCAGTAGGTACCCTTGTGTCACCACTGTCCACTTGGAATGGAAGCTCTCAAAAAAGCACAGATTCAGCTACCAAGATCTTCTTCTCAGTGCCATATTAGCTGTATTTTATTAAATAATTCTCAGACAGGTAGTTCTAATTATTAAAGTTAATGGAACTGATGATTCAGTCGTTTCCAGAGTTAGATGAATATAGGCAAAATAAATGTATGCATGCTAGATAAAGCTCACCTTCCCTATGAAGCATTTGCCACTCGCCTGCAATCCAGGCCTTTCTGGAAGCGTAAAGGATGGTATAACGGGTGATAGTGTTGGTATCTTCTGGGGGTTTCCACGATATAAGAGCAGTTCCTTCTTCTATTAATGTGACTTTTACACTAGAAGGTGGGTTGACTGGAGCTGTGGCAGAAATAGTTCATATTATAAACTTAAGTTTATACATACTTCTAATGAACTGGTTTTAAATTGAGGAACTTCTTATAGAATCCTTGAAATAATGGTCACAATACAGATAGATTTTGTGCAAGAACTAGAATTTTTGGGAACAGAGTTAGGCAGGTTGCTAATTTTTTTTTAAAAACAATTTTAGTATTAATTGCAGCTATCAGAATGACAGCTTAAGACCTTCAACAGACTTCACAAACTGTGAAGACTAGTTGGCTAAATATTTCCTTTGGATGGGGTTATAGTCTATGAATCTGAAAAATTGTGACAAGTTTGCTATTTTCAGTAAATTTCCTGATATTCTCCTGTATCTATGATAAATTAATACTTTGTTCATTTCTCAAATCTGAAAAACATTGCTAAATAGAGACAAAAATGAAACCTTTTCATACAGCACTGATCACAATTTGGATGGAAGAAACAAGATTTGGAAAAGAGATGCCAATTCATACAGCAGATCAAGAGGGTGCTGATTGATTAGGTCGTCATGTGTCTTGGGCCTCAGACAAGGCAGTAGACTTTCGTGCATGCTAGAAACATTATATTAATACATAGGAGCCGGATTTATTTAGGCAAAACAAAATTTATACATTCATTGCATTTCTCTCCTTGGGAAAGGGGTCATGGTGACTACTAATCTCTACTACATTCCTATTGCAACATCCTAACCAAGCAACATCCCCTGCCTGAGCTTTGACTTAATGTCTCCTTTCAACAATGTTTAAGTTCTGTACTACCAAGCAATTACTTACTTATCAAAATGCTGTAGTGCACTATGTATCGCCAAAAGCAATGCAGCAATTTGCTTTAAGTGGAGTACTATTGGGTTATTTCAAGTTCTGGAAGACTAAGGAGCTTGACACAGTCTTTACCTTCTGGCAATGTAAGTTGATAAACCACAGGGCTCCAGGGGCTGGAGAGTTGGTCTGCATGAAGACGTACAGCAAACTCATACTTGGTGAATGGTTGTAAGCCATGAACAAGCAGGTGCGTTTCTGACCTATTTGAATTAAAATAAAATGCAGCTCTAAATATATTGGAATAGAGAAACGTCAATTTTTAGATGGCTTTTCTGACCGTATTTATAAATGCCAACCAATTCTTGACAAATCAAGCTTAAAATCAGCCCATAAGCATTTTGAATTTATTGTAAACTTCTAATGTTGTGGAGATATCTAACAAACTGTGGACAAATATCATTCGTCAATTCAACATGAACCAAAATAAGGCACAACTCATTCACATGACATTCAAAATGGTTGATGGCAAAATTTAACACCTCATTGTTCTTACAGATTTAAAAAAAAAGGATTTAGGGGTTAAGATTGGAAGTTAAAATTCTCTCCAAAGAAATTAAATATAAAGCAATTTGAAGAACTGTAATTCTATCCTTGGATCAGAACAATATTTATCTTAAGTGATTGACATTAAGTAACCCATAGTTACAGAGGATTGGGTTCACTTATGACAAATTATCCTACTCCAATGTGGAAGAAGCTTGACAGGGTGATTTTGCATTAAAGCACAAAGATCTATTCGGGACTACCAAATAAACAGGATTGCAGGTTTAAACTTGAAATTGCTAGTTATGGTCAGTCTGTGGCTGCTGCTATAATCTCCCAAGTTCCACTAAGCCAATCCAGAATTTGGGGCTCATATTAAAAAGATTTAAAAAAAAACAATGGTCTCCTTGAGTGCATCAAGAACATGAGAATAGGATGTTAGCTTTCATTTATGCAGACTACAAAAAGGAACAAAATTTTTGACAACATTGGCCACCCTCTAAACAGCTGGGGGTGTCAATTTGATGACTTGAAAGAGGGAAATACAATTTTTGCTTTTGTGTATACTTTTGTCAGTTTTAACAGTGTTTGACAACTGCAAAGTAATCTTTCAGGATCGGAATCATTCAGAAGACATTTCATGCTGGTAGCATTGGCAATATTGTAATAGTACCATAGCACAATGAAAAGACCCCCTCTTCACTGCTTCAGAGAGAATATAAGAAAGGCATGAGGAAAAGCTAATTGACTCTCCAAAGGAAGAGTGCAACACAGCAGTCACAAAGTGCTAACAATGTGAGCTTCTCATTTGTAATAAAAAAATTAAGTTCAGAACTATTAAACAAAAGCCGGTTTAGAACCATATCTTTAAAAATGAATCAGAACTGAAGGTTTATCGTGCTTGACTTCAGAAGTTCTATTTAATTAAAAGCTCCATTGATACTTGCTGGTTGAAACTTCCATACTTATGTAGTGTAAACAATTATCTACCAGAGGGATCCAATCTTCTCCTTCAAACTGCTAGACAACAAGTAGTACTATGGAGACTAGAATTTGTTATTTGACATTCTTGTTTACTGTGAGATTAGATTGGACAATTGGAGATTGACACCGGACAGCACTATCGCGAATCCCCTTGGGCAGACATCGACAAATGCAAGGCAAAGCAATTGAATATGCTTGCAAAGCCTAAAAGCAGTCATTTAATATATATCAGTGTAAATCTAAACAACTTTCTTGAACAATTCCATCTCAACTCCAAGTAATTTATATTAAGAATTGCAAACACACTCAGTTTAGAAGGCAGTGAGAGAGGGGTCTGAATTAAATGCAAGGCTTTGATGCAAAATGTGGTGTACAATAATTGACAATTCTCTTAAAATTATACTGCTTTTAGTCAATCATATCAGCAGAGCTCAGATGTGTCTGTGAAAGAACTCTAGCACATTGCTTCAAAAGTTAAATACAGTAGATGCTGGAAATCTTACAAAACAGAAACAGAAGGAAACATTCACCAGGTCAGGCAGCAACTTTGAAGACAAACAGTTGATATTTTAGGTCAGTGACTTTCCATCAGAACAGAGTCTGAGGAAGTTCAATCAGGTAATTGATTTGAAACATTTCTCTCCTCAAATGCTGCCTGATCTGGTGAAAATTTACAGCGGAACTTTTTGATTTTAAAGACACACTGCTACATGGGAAGATGCTGTCATTCTACTGTACAATTAACTCCAAACTTTAAACTGTTACTGAGCCAAATCATCTTGTAATGTTAGTTTTGCAGCGGTTGCCACTTACGTCTGAAGGTACATAACAAGGGAAGCATTCTGTAGTCCCACAGGGTTGCAACGGAGAGTATAGTTGATCATTGCTGCAGTAGTAAAAGCCGGCTTTCCCCATTGTAAGAAAATGGATGATGAACTGTTGGCTTTTGCAAACAGATGATGAGGTGGAGGTGGAGGAGGCACCATGCGATCCCGAACAGCTATCAAATAAAAATATTGCTTATTCATCGATTTGGGCTTTAAAAACCATATTTAAGTACTTGCGATATTTAACTGAATCAGAAATGAAGTTTGATTTTTCATTCAAAGGGAAAAACTTTCACTTGCCAGGAAAAAAAGTGTATTTTCCACAAGTATTTATCAATTTGAAAAAAGCCTACATGTTTCTATGGAGAACAGCTGCAAGCAAATACAGTGCTCAAGGGACATGATTGCAAACCCCTCAAAATGGCCAAAAAGAATTCACTGAGAAAAGTCTTCAAATTATTAATGTTATCTGAATTGGAACAATACATAAACTTTGGTCAAAAATTAAACTTTTCTCCCCCCATGAGACATACTGAAGCAAAGATGTTGAACAATAGGGGTTTGTTATTCAATGCTACAGCAAAATCAATATTTTATTCGTGCTAGCACTTGCTTTTGAGAAAGTAAATACATTTTAGGAAAATTGTGAAGATTTTGCCAGCCTAAATGGTAGCAGCATTCTTGTAACTTGAAGACATATAAAAAGCACAAGCAAAAACAAAAAAGTCTTAAGTGACAAAGAATTTACAATTTACTGAATTACTGTGCCCTCAGTAATTCAAGTTGCTGACAACTTGAATTTGGAATTTTGTGACAAGTTAGACTTCTCAACAGCTTGAGAACTGGAAGTCTAACCTATTTTCCTTCATAAACAAAAGTTATTTTTCACTTTTGGCTCAGCCAAAATTAAACTCTTAAATTATAATAATACAAAATCATGGTTCCAGATTCCTCTAAATCTCAAGTGATTGATGGGAGCTGGTGACTCTAAAATAAATAACTGACTGTTTTAGTTTTGACCAGAGGTCTTTGTTTGCAAACAGCACAAATGAAAAGAATCTTCATTTAACATTTAGCTATCTGGATTAAAGATTTGGGGATGGAGATGAAGTTCACTAACTCACTGTTTAATACTAGATACAATTCTAATGGAGAATAAAAATCAACACACTTACACACACATCCTGGGGTGCTTACTGTCTGATCTGCCTGGTAGCCTTCACCCATATAATTGTATGCCAGCAAACGCATATGATATTTTCTGCGAGGATCTAAAATTAGAAAAGCAGAACTCAGAAAAGATCTTTTATCTGGTCACTATATATTTTCATATATCGTCAAGCAACTCCTTGCATAGAAGCTTTGTTCTGCTATCAATAGTAATTAAGAATGAATCAGTGTAAGTTAACCTATAGATTTTCAAAAAAAAAATCATTCCTATATATGTTTAACCTACAAATGTCATGCAAAAAGAATAATTTCTCGACAAGATAGATGATTTCAGACTCCATGGCATTTACAACAGTCTAGATATGGACAATAAGGAAGTAGAAACATCAGAGACAAAATCCCAACAGTCCCAGAACTAAAGATTTTGCCACAAAGTGCTACTTTATGCTCGAAGAGTCAAACTTTCTGCTGTCCTTACCTTTAGCTGAGAACTAACCTATCTCATCTGAATTGGTCACAGAGCTCTAGAATGCAGAGGATTCATGTGGAAACCCTCACTCGGAGCTGCAGGTCATTGTTAACTCCTCCAAAGCAAATGACAACCTGGAAAGCGAGCTATTTAAAACACTTGAGAAATTATGGTCCTCTTTCAACTAGCTCCCACAGCATAACATCGCTCCAAGAAAACATGAACCATTTGTAGTACCTTTGGAGCCTCCTCCTGAAGAAGGGCATTGGTGACAAATTTCATTACCATCTCCAATGTGCCAGATGACTAAAAAGAGAACAACACTTGAGGACCAGGATCTCGAGCCCAAGGCTATGTTCATGGCTTACCAGGTAGCAGTCAGACACCTCACTCTGCCTTTAAGACTTGGATGACCTACAATAGGCAGTCCAAAGCATTTGAGAGTTACTAAATATGGTGCCTTTAGAAGAACCCCAGATCAAGTGGAAAGAACGAAAGGCAGTCCAACAGCAACTTCCTCTGATGCCAACTTGCCCAGCATAGCACCATTCAGGATTCACTGGAGAGAATTCAGAAGAGATTTACCAGGACGTTGTCGGGAATGGAGTTTGAGTTATAAGGAAAGACTGGGACTTTTTTTTTTACTGGAGCATAGGAGATTATGGGGTGATCTTACAGAGGTCTATAAAATCATGATGGGTATAAAGAAGGTTAATACACATGTCGTTTCCCTAGAGTGGGTGATTTCAAGACAGGGGACATTTTTAAAGGTAGAAGATAAGGATTAAAAAAAGACATGGGAGCAATTTTTTTTAAAAACTGTGGTTCATGTGTGGAGTGAACTTCCAGAGCAAGTGGTGAATGCAGGTACAGTTAGAACTTTTAAAAGACATTTGGGTAGGTACCTTAATAGAAAGGCTTGGAGTGATATGGGCCAAGTGCAGGCAGATGGAACTAGTTTAGTTTGGAAACATGGTTGGACTTAAGGGTCTGTTTCCATGCTGTATGACGACTCTAGCATTTGCATGCCTGACACCACATTCCTGAAGCAAGGGTTCAACTCAATTTGATCATAGCAGGAGACCCCCAGGAGAAGTGTGGATGTTCTCAAAACAATCCTAAGAGAAGTCAAACATGTCCACTGATATATAGGAGACCCTAACTTACAATTGTCTAAAATGAAGGTTCAGAACTGCACCAAAGGGACAACAGCATTAATGTGGTAAAAACAATGACTGCAGATGCTGGAAACCAGACTTTGGATTAGTGGTGCTGGAAGAGCACAGCAGTTCAGGCAGCATCTGAGGAGCAGCAAAATCGATGTTTTGGGCAAAAGCCCTTCATCAGGAAAAACAGCATTAATTTGTAGAGCTAAATCAAAACAGAGGGAGTGCACTAATCTTGAACCTATCTACCCAATCAATCATTCAAGCACCAGATGCTGTGCTTAAGAAAGTCTGTGAATGGGGAATTGAACAGTCGCTATTTCAGAACCCACTGAATTGGAGTTGAAACAACTGATCAAGATGAAGAACCCAAGGAAGAGGATCCCACTTCTAGGCAACAGATTATTTTTTTAAACTCATTCATGCGGGTATTGCTGGAGAGGCCAGCATTTATTGCCCACCCCTAAAATGCCAGGGGGCAGTTAATAGTCAACCATATCGCTGTGGGTCTGGAGTCACATGTAGGTCAGACCAGGTGAGGAGGACAGTGAACTAGATGTTTTTTCTCAGACAAAGGATTCATGATCATCATTAGACTCTTAATTCAAGATAAAGAATTAGAAAATCTGGGATCTTATTGAACTCAAAGTTCACAATCTGCACGGCAGGGTTTGGACCCAGGTCCCCAGATAATTAAACTGGGTCTTTTGGATCAATTGGCCAGCGATTATACCACTAAGCCAACGTCTCTCCTGGTGCAGGCCTGTGTTATAAATGTAGGAAACACAAGTGGAAGTTGTGGATGAAGATGCAAAGGAGTGGCAAGTTACAAGACCTGCAAGGCTACTGCAGGAGAACAGGCAGCTCCACGTCACGGAGACAATAGGCAGACAGAAACCACACTCTGCTCTGAAGGAGGCAGTCAAGATGTGCAGTAGTCCAGGAGGGGGCTGGGAGGGAACGAAAAAAAGTGACAGGGAAGAGGACAAAAGGATGGAGGGAAGGAGATCGTGAGGAGTGGGGGAAAAAGGGTGAGAGTGGGTGAAAGACCAAGAAAGAGAGGGGAAGAAAATTAAAATGAAAGGAGGTAGAGAACAAAGACTTGGGGGATGCAAATTCTGTATGAGGGAGCAAAAAAAAAAGGGGTGTGCGAGAGAGAAACTGGAGACAGTGAGATGGACCCAAACACCCTTTACCATCTCCTCTCTCTTTCTCTAAAAAACTATCCAGAAAGGAGGCTGTAAAGGAGATTGAAAGGCAACCTGCTTCTAAGCCACACTTTCATTCAAATTCCACCAAGGCTTGCTGGGTCTATATGCCATCGGAGGAGATCCTGCTGTCAGTTAAAAAAAATCCAACTCCTTAACTTAGTGCCAGTCCCACCTTCTTTGCTAGTGACCAGGATCTGGGACCCAGTCCATCTCTCTCTCTCTAGCTTTGCTTTTAACCAAAAATCCGAGGTTTTAGTTAGCTTTACTTCTTGTCAGTAAGGCCATTTTCATGATGTACTCATTTAAAAATTGATTTACTGGTTTGGAATGGTTTTTCTGAAATTCATGCTTCCAATGCTGTGCCAAACCTGATCTCTCTGAAATTTGCACACCATTTTCAAATGTAATACACATTCAAGAGGGTGTATTCAATTGTGAAGAACATTAAACTTGAACACTCATTCAAGAGTGAAAGTAAAATGCTGCTGTTAATGTTTGTTGCTAAGCTGTCATCCATCTGCATACTCAACCATATTTTTTTGCATTAAAACCAAAAACATTGTTCTTAAGAGTATGAAATACAAAAGCAAACGTTTACAACGTCACATATCTTTCTACAAACAACTTATCTACAAGGGATCCTTCCTGACTTGTTGAATGCCAAAGGATGGCCCCACGAACAATTTATCATAATGTCAAATGGCTTAAAATGTCTGCTGGCCTCCCGAGTGGTCATCCAGAACCGGTCACTGTTCCATTAAATGGAGACAACTGAAGGTCTAATGTCAACACTGAATTGCCTTTCCTCAGAAAGAGATACTGCACACAGCAGTAGTTTACACAATGCATCTTAACATACGAGGCCTCTTGTCGTAAATGCAACCAATCCATCACCTCACAGCTCTATGAACTAAGAATTTCTTATCCAAGATTGCAAAGCACTAGTATTTATCATTTTGATGACCTTTAACATGCTCTATATGGACAAATTTGTACAATTGTAAATCTATTCAATTCCCAATTCAAAACCCCCCCCCCCCCTTTCTTTAGAAAATTCAAAATGGGTAAAGAATCAGTTTAACAACAGGCTGGAAATGAAGACACAATATTAAAAAATCCCCTCAAAGATATTTCAAGCTTGCTTAATGAATTCTAATTTAGTCAGCAAGATGTGGATTAAAACTATTGTCCTATAAAACTTTAACTCACATGGTTTTAAAATCAAGATTGGCTGAATAAAAAGGTTGCTTCTTTTCTGCTTCCCCCAACCCAAATTTCATTCTCTTTTCTTCTGATGTCAGTGAGTATCAGTGGGGCACAGTGCTCAGTGTCAGAAGCCTTCTGGCATTTCTGCAAAGCGAGACTTGAGAATCAATGTCGATAAGACTATTTGATCATGAGAATATCCATGCCACAGCACTTTCCAGTAGAGGTCACTAGATAGCAATCAGGAGCACAAACCAAGCTGATATTTCTCCTCCTTAGCCAGAGGCACCGTGGATAATTGTAGCACCACCACTACCATTCTTACCAAGATAAGCTAAAAGCAGTCTGTGTAGGTCCGCAACATATGACAAGCGACAGGATTAGAACAGTGCTTTAATTTCTGTTATATACCTATTAATTAACACGATACAATTCATCATGCTCATAATGACTATCAATTTATTATTATACAATTAATCCTAAATGAATACTGAAATTCAGATTTTCATAACTTTCCTTACAAAGATCTCCACTTACAAATAGTTTTCAAAGTGAACAGGGCTATGATTATCACAACAGCTCCACAAAGTGAAATGTACATTCATCCCTGGGACTCTATCATAATCCAAATAATCTAGTCAGAAAAATAACTGGAGGAGGATTCACTGGGCTGATTTAGTGTCTGGAATTAAACAGTCCTTCTGTCTCTCTTGACATATGGGTTCAAAAGGATTAAACAGGGCAAATGCTGGGAAAACCTGAAGGTGCATGACTGCGCAAATTCTTTTCACTGAGAAAGATTAAATGATTATGTTGACAAATTACAGACTCTACAATGCAAAGCACCTCCACTTAGCTTTTCAGTAAAATAATGTACCGCTGAGAAGATATAGTTATTGGCATGAGGTGGATAAGCACATCATAGCACATTAAATTGTCATTGGGAGGGGAGAAAATCAAAAAAAGTTATCAAAGACACTGCAGGAATTTTAACAGTCAGTAAAGTACATTATAAAACAACAGAAGTACTTTCTCAGAAACTTGGATTCAAAAATCAAAAAAACTCAGGTTTTGCTTTTAGGTCTTTTAGCACAGTTTTTAAAAATGGCAATAGTGAAACACCCAATAAAAATCAGCCTAAGTAAATAAATGCGTGAATAAATGGTGAAGTTTCTCCTCTAACTTGGATATGCAGTGCTCATTACACAGCATTACTTTTGCTGCTGCTGTTAATGGATCACCTAAAACAAAAGCACAGCTTTTGCTGTTTTAATGGTTTCTGGAAACCAGATAACCTACAGGAGGGCTTAGATGCAGAACACTTGTAGTGCATTCAAATAATCCCCATAAAACCTGAGAGCCACCACTTATCAGGAGATCTGCTACAGACCCATTATTTATTATACACCATCTTTGTTAAAAGTTCAAACAGTGGTAACAGTGGAAATCTTTACGTTAAGATAACACCATCTTAGTAAAAGGACTGTAGAGAGTTAATGCTGCACTGTTATTGTCTCCATCATTCCTGAAATGACCTTTGTTATGACCCTCTGTCCTCTTGTGGCTTTAACTTCAAAAATTGTGACTACAACTTTAAAGGAATGAAAATTTCTTGTATCCACTCTAAGTAATCCAACATACAGCCATTTAACACCAGGCAGCCATTGGAATTTGTATTGCACTTCCAAACTAAAAAGGCATAGGAAAAACAAGTTAGTGACACTGGAACACGATCAGATTTACAATTTAATTTTCAGAAATTGCTGTAAAGTCACACAATTTTTTAATGTTCATTTCAAAATAAAGTCTTTGATAGAAATGACTTGAGCAGTGGTACATTGTTACATTGTGTGTTGTGGGATTCAATACATGGTGCAACTTTAAATATGGCTTTCTGTGCCAAAGTTTCTCGGGTAATGAACTCTGTGCAGCAGGGTGGAGGTGTGTGTGTGTGTGTTTGGGGGGGGGGGGGGGAGGAGGAGTGGAGAAAACTGCAGTGGTCTGTCAAAGGAGTGGAGAAGACTGCAGTGGTCTGTCAAAAGCTCAGTTCAAATAGGAATGGACCGGAAGGTCAGAAAAACGAAGTTACAGACATGCTAAAACAAGAGTAATGAAAATTAGATTCAACAGTTTAGAAGGTCACATGGTGGCAATAGGGAGAAATAAGACCCAATACAAACTGTGCAGCCACAAAGGGAGGAGGAAAAATAATGGACTGTCAGCTGTAACCCAATCATAGATTACTTTAGTGGGTTTATTAGGAGTCTTAAACAATTAAATAGTTCTGTGCTGTTATAATTCTGACTTTGCCTGTTTCATAAAGGTAAAGATACATATTGGGATACAATTCTGGAAGGATTACTAGCCTTCACATTCCTCAAATCAGTAACTGTTTTTACATATGAGCCCAACATCAAGTTTTAACATGCTATTCAACTGTAAGGGTATCACAGATAAACTGACTCCTGTTCTCACTTGAGATCCAACAGACAATTCCAGTTGTGGTCACTATAGAACTTGAACACGTTGCTCCTCCTCAATTTTGTCCTGAAGACATGAACCAATTAATGGCTCACCACAGTGCAATGTCAGACCCAAAATCATCTTGAACCATTTTATTCTAATATTTCCATAGGGATACATGTGAGAAGTAAATATACACTAACAAGAAACCAAGAAAATTGGTCAAGAAACAGTGAATGAAACTTTTTGCTATCAGGTCCCAAAGAGTTATTTTCTCAGACAGTAAAAGGAGACTGGCTACAAAGTCTAAAGATCCACAAACTGTCCTTTATATGAAGAAGGAGGAACATCATTAATAGTTCAGTAGTAAACAGTTTATGTAAGAAATCAATTCCAGAACCAGCTGGTTTGCAGCAACAAATCACCACATGGCTCAGGATCCCACCATTGGTGCATTAAAACCCAGAATAAAGCAATCACTGAAGATCCCATTGATCTTGCCAACAGCTGCAAAAGTTACAGGACCTTTCTATCATCAAGTACAAATGGCATAATCGCAGATCAGAGCTACAATCTCACAAACATCAAACTACATATTCAATGTAAAAACAAACATTCCACAATAGATCACACTGGTTGAGACATCATACACAGAATAAAAACACTATGGTTTCAAGTCCAGAAGCAAACTTTGGATCTTGGTTTACAATTTAATATTTACTTCCATAATGCTGCTCACATAATTCCAAATGAGCAAAAAAAACTTTCTTTCTACTTGTTTATACTTTAGACCTGGTTAAAATAAACAAGAAACTCACTTGGGAAAAAAACATACTAGAATTTAAGTAAAACAACTAAATTTGTAGAATAGAAAACCAAGAACAAATATTAAAATCTGCAGAGTAATCTAGCAGACATGTTCTAGAATTGCAGATTGAATTTGCTTGCTTCCTCACTCCAGAGACTTCAAAATAATCTGTTGAATCTCCCAAACTAATGAGGCACCATCTCAAAGGATTTTTGAAGCTTGAATATTTTAAAGCATGTCACAGTTCATTAGACACAACCTTCTGCATCAATTGAGATACTGCGATACATTCTGCAGCATCAATCTGGAGATAAATTTTCTTGTATATCCAAACTGTAAGTGAAACACTAAAGAACTACTAATGCTTCCACACAACTTAATGTAACCTGATGATCTTTTGGGGATCTGTTTAACTATTTCACTTTAGAGCTTTTTAGAAGAAATTTAGGCCCAAAATCTCAGTGCTTTTAATGCAAATTAAAATTGAAATATTAATTATTCATTTGAGGAACTTGTCACAGAAATTTAATACACAAAAAAGGTTAATTTGATCCACAGTACTTACTATAGGCCTCACTTCAGAGGTAACATTTGCAACTTTCCCTCCCCCTATGCATGGGGCATTTTTTCTTCAAGTGATTATCTCATGCCCCCTTAAATGAGTTAATTCAGCTGATTTCAATGGTCACTTGTGATTATACGTTCTAATCATATTTCCTTTTTTTTTGAAAAGAGCCTTCCCTTTCATGCGTCAAGTGCTAATCTTAAAATGTATGCACCCTTCATACGAGATCACTGGCCAGTGGAAATAATCATGCAACAAATAACATCTCAAACTCCAACATTGCATTTCTCCAGTTATATTATGTGAGATACCCCAATCTACACAAACTATGTGACTAACGTTTAAATAACAGTCCTGCAAAATTGATTATTCTCTCCTGGATGTTATATTTATTATGTTAATATGTAAGGCCAGAATCCCACTTAGGGCTTTCTCTACTTGTAAGTCTGCTTTTAAAGATTGTAGTTGTCGAAATACAGGTCAGTTTTTCTGTATTATGAAGATCTATTTTACTACTCATTCAGTGTCCTTTCACAAAGTATATTATTCACGTTAGCCACACAACTGCTTACTTTTGAATTAACTAATGAGAAAGATATGCTTCTCACAAAAATCAATGTTTTAAAAGAAACAAAATGTTTTACAAAAATAAACTCACTACCCATCTGTTGTCATACAGAAAAAGTTGGAATTGGAGAAGTAATCAAGTTAACACAAGGTGAAAATTCACATTGTAAGTCTCTATGTGGTTCTTAGATTTCCTACTTGGTACAATAATTGACAACACTGAACACTCTAACATTGCACAATTCTTTAACCAATAGCTTCCAGCAATACCTTGCAGCATCTTGATGCACTTTCAGACAGGATAATATTTAGCCTTGTTTATTTTTGAGACTGCCAATCATTACTTTACACCAGTGGGAATTAAAGAAATAAATCAAGTCATGCTAGTGCAATGCCCCATGCTCATTTTTGATTACTTCTCCCTTACTTCTCACATCTAAACTAGTCCACACCTCAGACAACCATAACAGTGCATGGAACACATCCACTATGCCATCCTTTTTAGGAAGTGACTTGGTTGCTGCTCTTCGCACCTTCCCAGGTTTAGTTCAGAAGCTTGTATTGGTCCCTCACTAGGTGGATGGATAAAGTTGTTGCAATAGTGGAACTCTTAGAAATCAGGTGTGAAGAGAGTTTGATAACCAGATAAAGTGGAAAAGTTACCTTATGGAAACCAAAATGCATTGTAAAGGAAAAAACACTCTTCTAGAACACCAAAAGATAGATAATTGGAATTACATTTTAAAAATTGCATTTTCACATGGTATAGGTTTGCTTGAGCTGCATCATCAGTAAGGCATTCATGACATATGTTTTAAAACCAAATAATATTATTGGGGAAATTCTTACGATCCTTGCAATTATCCATAGCAACATTTTGCTGCAGTCTGAATGGTTCATAGTTTCTATCACCAGTCTTCCAGACAAGCAGGCTAGGGTTACACTCTTTAAAAAGAGAGAGATTTAGACAAATTCAATTTTAAGCTCTCAAAGCTCAGTAGGTTAAAGCTATCATGCAGAGTGATACAGTTTTTACAACACAGAAAAAGGCCCTTCAGCGGTCATCAAGCACCTATGATATTCAACTCCACTTCCAGCATTTGGTCCATAGCTGTGCATGCTACGACACTTCTAAGTGCACATCGAATTAGCTCTTAAACATCTAAGAGTTCCTGCCTCTACCAACCTTTTAAGCAAAAAGTTCCAGATACTCACCATTCAATTCCACCCAACCTGCTGCTCCTTACCTTAATACTGCATCCCCTAATTACTGACCCTTCAACAAAAAGAGGGTTTATCCTGATTATCTTCAATATCTATGCTCATTATAACTTTGAACATCTCAATAAAATCCTCCCTCAGCCATCTCTGCTCTAAGGAATACAAACCAAAATCAACCCACTGATGGCCCAATATTAATCAAAGCAATACAGACCCAAAACACTAATATCAGATTGTACTGAGTTCCTAATTTCAAGCTGCAACAGCCAATGAGCCAAGCATCGCTCTGCTAGGTAAGAGAAGTGACAGCAGCACAAATTTCTCATAGCTCCCAATACTAATTGGCATGTGTCAGATTTCAGATGTAAATTTTGCGAAACAGGAACAGCACTGACCTTTTTTGGCCTACAGCATCTCAGTATTCATGTCGCAGAGAATGGTAAATTTAGCATTGCAAAAGTTCATGGTAGCCAAGAACAACATCTCCACATATCCAAGCTTTGAACTAGTATCCAATAGTGATGAACAGGTGTTTTTCATGTCCAGTGTGGTGCATGTATGCAATCAAACAATCCTAACTGGACCATAATGTGTCTGAGTTGTTAGTTGAGATGTTTTATAAGCTTTTTCAACCTCATGGTTTCCACAGACGTTGTACTGCATCTGAGACACAAATAACAGCAGAGGGGAGGTAATGGCCTAGTATTATCATCACAGGACTATTAAATCAGAAACCCAGATAATATTCTGGGGGCTGGTTTCAAATCCCACCACAGCAGATGGAGAAATTTGAGTTCTAAAAGATCTGGGATTAACAGTCTAATGATAACTATTGCCAAGTGACACGAAACATCATCTTGTTCACTAACATCCTTTGGAATCTGGAATCTTTACCTGGTCTGGCCTATGCGACTTCAGACCACCTGGGCAATTAGGGGTGAGCAATAAATTCTGGTCTGGCCAATGCTGTCCACATTCCATGAATGAATTTTAAAATAAAAAATAGTTGGCCACATAAAAGCACAATATTGTGGATACTGGAGGTCTGAAATGAAATTAGGAAGTGCTAAATAAAAACTCAGGTCTGGTAGCATCTGTGGAGACAGAAGCAGATATAACATCTGGACTCTTTAAAATTAGCTGCATCTCTCTCCACAGATGGTGCCAGGCCTGCTGATTTTCTCCAACACTTTGTTTCTACACCAGTTCCCTGGAACCTTGTTCAAGGATTTATAATTCAGCATATACCTCAACAGAACATACTGTTGGGATCCAACACTAAACCCAGTGTCAGATATCCACATAATTTTACAGCAGTGATAAATCAGAAGCAGGAACTCAGGTTTGCATTCCTCAACTTCAAGCCACTGAAGCCAGCTAGTCCATTCATACAACTGGTACTGTGCAGGCAAACATGACTGTTTGCCATTCTCAAATGGATATGTAACAATTGCTTTTTATTTTATAGCATAAAACCTTACACTCTATCATGAAAGATCTAGAATGATGGAAACAAGAATCTTAAATTGTGATGTAAATGAAAACTGCATTTTAACTTTTCACTTTTGGTATCACAGTGAAGTCTTGAAAATTGATAACTGCTCATTTAAAAAGTTTCACAAACATGTCAAAGTATTTTAGATGACTTGCCAAATGCATCATTGCCAGCAAATGTTTGCTGACCATTCACTACCGTTGACAAGCTGTAAATAGCTTGGTTTCAAAAAGGTGATTCCTTGTTGGTCAGAAATATTTGTGAATCTCAAAAAAGGTCATTCAAACAAAAAAAGGTAACTAACGGGTCACCAATAAAAAAGGGGGAAAAATAAATAAATCTGGGGTCAAAGCCATGAAGAAAATTTTTTTCCCTGAAGGGTCATTCCACCAAAACATTCATTTTGTGGTGATAAAGACAAAGACAAACCCCTGAAAAACCAGACCACTCCGGTTCTAAAAAGGCCCCCTCTGGGACCAAGCAACAGATAAGGGCTGGCTAGACAAGACAAAAACAGTGCCTGAACACAAGATTTACAGCTGTTCCTTTTTAAAAAAAACTGATTACTTAATATAAGATGAGATTTATCCAGAGTAAGATATACATAATATTTGTCTGTAATCCAGGCTAAAATTTTGACTACAAGCAAAAAAAAACAAAAAAAAAAGTGGTTGCCCAGTTCTGAGTGAGCTTACAATATATTGTCCTGAAGCAATCCAGTGGAGCTAGCCTGCTGGAATACAGTGCCCCAAGCCCATTCTTAGAACACAATAAAGCTGCAGCAATTATGCAGGAAAGAATCCAACCATGTTAGATGGTGACATCTGGGCCATGCCCTTTGACACTGTTAGAATCTGCCTTGACTAAAGTCTGCTTTTGAAGCAATAAGAGACTGAAGTCTGGGGGACTGCAAAGGGAGTAGTGACACAACAAAGCCAAAAGTAAGGCCGTATGATGTTACAGAAACCTCTAGAAAACAGTTTTTCCTATTCATAACAACCAGACTTCAGATATTGCAGCATTCAAATGCAGAAAATCAGTGCAAGTCTATCAAGGTGTTATTCATAAAGCAGTGATGAATCCTGCTCAGAGCCATACAGCACAGAAACAGACCCTTTGGTCTAACCAACGCATGCCAGCCATAATTCTAAATTAAACTAGGCCCACCGGCCTGGCTTAGACCATATCCCTCCAAAGTATATGAATAATAAATATTTATGTAATAGCTGAAAGAAATCTAGAGATAATCTGAATCTCAAGAGCAGCTGCAACATCTACTCTCAATCAACCATTTTACTTAGTGTTTGGGTAAAAAAGCACATCTTTTTAAAAACTTCAAACTCTGTTATATTATCATAAAAAAAAGAGTGAAGAGAGTAATTTATTCATGCCTCTGACGTAGTCACAACAATCCCCATAAAATGCTATTAAACAATTACCCCATTTTGCAGCTCGGTGAACTTTCAAAGCACACTGGAATAAATTAAAACCATACCAGGCTACATACAGCCCATTCATGTTCAAGTGATTCAAACTATGTATTGCCCATTCAGATTTTCACTTTTGCCTTCATTCAACAATGAAATGATCAGTTTAACATACTATATTTACATTTGCCAGAGAAAGGAGACATATGTACATAGTGAGCTAAACAGAATTCTCAGGTTGCAAAAAGTCTCTGATCTGGCAACAGCAGCCAAGGTGAGTTTATTGTCCAAATTAAACTCCGAATGAACAATTCCTCCCTGTGTACAATCAAACCATTTATTGAGGATGGAGAAAATCAAATTTACAATTGTAGAGTGAACCAGATTTGAGGTTTAATTGCTGCCCCCATTGTAAATCCTTCCACTTCATGGTCACCTGACGTTTATGATTTATTTGTGTAATCCTGCCTATCTTAAGCCTTTGTTCTGCCCCCTTTGAAGGCCTTCGGGTCAAACACTCCCTTACCCCCTCCAACTCACCCCAACTCCAAAGTAAATGGTTCCTTTTCTATTGGGCAGTGTTGTTGGAGGTGAGAAATCTTAAATCAAGAGAACACCAAAAAGAGAAAAAAAAACTATTAATAGATAATTTAAAAATTACAGCATTAAAAATAACTCATTCAATAGGGTAATTGAGGTCCAGCTGATATTTCAGTGACTAACATTAACCAATGTAAATAGCAGTGTCAGGACACTGCAAAAGGGAGATATCTGTTTTTCTCCAAAATATACCCTCAGGCCAAGAAATACATTTTCGAGAATCAGCATGGCTGTATTAGTTTTTCATGGGTTAACTACCATTGTGACCTTGTAACAGAATGAAAACTTACATTTATCAAATTGGTTAAATTGAGACAACAAAGCTTGTGCCTGATACAGAGAACTGGAATAAATTACAAGTATAAATTATAGGATACAAGTATTTGAATTTAACTAAACAGCATTGCTGCTTGCAATAACCTTGTCAACAGTACTTTGCCTCTGCACAGCTGTGACCTGTTCAGTAGATTTGACAGTACATAAGGGTCTGCAACTTTACTCAAACTGCTAAATGGAAATTTATGGTTCTCAATATGGTTTATACAAAATCAGCTCACAGAGAAGGGATTAAAGTTATACAAAAAGTGAATAAACCTCGATGCCCAATCTCAAGTTTAAAAACAAGTTGACTCTTCGTGTCTAATTTTAAAGTTAATTTAGACTTAAATGGTTGTCATCAGTACCCTCAAGTAATTGCAACATAAGTAAAATAGTCCTTTCATGCTACAGTTAGGAGTTGGATCCAATTCCAGCTGTAGAAAGACTTGGTTCAAATGAGTCAAGCAAGGGTCATTAATGACATTGGTGAAAGCAAATCTTTTCTCCTGATACACTGGCAGAAGGGTGGGACATCTCTTCAATCACTTGTAGTCAGAGGTGACCAGTCTGTATCAGTTTTCCCAGCATCCAAAGGATGAAAAGGTGTCAATTATTATTTCCCCGAGGCTCATGGAGGAAACACTTGCCAACCTTTGGGGCAGCAACCAAGGCCCAGTGGAGAAAGGCCATTATTTAAAGGTGTTTCTGCAGAAGGAGAACAAGGGTCTGTTCAGTTGTTCGACTCTCTTGGGTGATGCCTTAAAATGAACATAACCATTTTCCTGCTCAAGTAGAAATGCCCTTTTTTGGCAACTGCAGAGAAACTTTGGATATATATGTCAAAATTCCAATGATTTGTCTCTGCAAAGACTACACAGAACTAACTTAGAATATTTGTATGCGGTTGTAGATGATTTTTATGAATAATATATACTTTTAAATAAAAAATATTTGCCAATCAGTTGTTGCATTTGGCTTTGTAGGTATCTGATTAAAAAGGGACATGTCATCAGAAGTTATTCCCCCAAAAATGTTCAGTGCACGTTTATCATTTGTGAATTTTGGATAATTAGCAATTCTTTATTGTCCATCAGCTGAACATGAAACTTTTCAGAGAGTTATAAAATTGCTAACAGTATTCAAATCCCTCAAACGAAGGAAACTTCTCTGCCCTTTTAGTATAATGGAAAGGGAAGCATTGAGAGAATTTATTATGAAAATAATCTAACCAAAACTTCTTCCTTATATTCTACAAAACTAACTGTATAAACAAGTAATGGATCTGAAAAAGTTAGAATTGTTTGATGCACAAACACCATTTAGAACAAATCAAACTGACACAATGAGGCTGCTTTACTACAAGATACTGGTCAATTACATTTAGCACCCAAGAATGATATTTTGCAGAGTGGAACATCAATCACAAAAGAAAATAACAGTACTTCCAAACTGTCCAAAATGGGTTGCTTTCTAAAGCTAAATTTTAAGATTGTAATTAATCAATGAAATTTTATGTCAAGATTTTTCTCTGAAGTTCTTTGAACTTGGGGCAAAAGATCTCAACAAGCACATGTAAAATTTCTAGCGCAAGCACTAATAATTACAGAATGTGAAGACTTCAAACAGAAAACAAGGAATTTCATATCTCACCACTAAAAACTAATACCGGTGTTCAAACCACAGTCCAAAGTAAGTACCTCCTACGCTCCAGAAGTAATGAGGATGGGAATTACAATTGAGGAAAGTGACCTTGCATTTAGGCAGGAATCCAATCCAAATGGAACACTCAATTTGAAAGCTAAAAATTTAATAAGCTGGTCGTCAGCTCCACATTTTCTAATAGCTAGATAATGAGTCTTCGAAACACTTTGGTTACATACCTTAATTAGAAACAGGAAAATATTGTCCCGTTAAACTTCCTCAGAATAACCTAAAGCACTTTACACTCCAAAACTACTTTATTGGCAGTGATCATTAGTGTTAAGGAGACAGATGAAGCCAATTTGGCAACAGCCAGGATCCAAAAAGATGATTAATGTGGACTGAAAGAAAATAGATCAGGGTATTTTCTAGATGGCAAGTAGTTAAATTCAGTGATGTCTGAAAAAAATATGTGGGAGGCTCGGGTGCATAGTGACAAACAGATTTAGAAAATAATTGGGGCAACTAATGAAAAGTTGGCCTTTATCTCCAGCCCTCTGGTTTATAAGGACACAGAAGTTACGAGGCAGTACAAAAACCTGGTTAGGCGCCACTTGTAATACTGAGCAGAGATCTGGACACCATACCTTAGGAAGAATATACTGGACTTAACAGAGTATAACATAGGTTTACAAGAATGATATGTGAACTTCAAGGGGTGAAGTTAGGAAGAGAGATTATATAATTTAGGCTTTCTCTCTCTACAATTTAAAAAAGGTTGGGGGTGATCTGATTAATAACTTGAAGATTTTAAACAGGAATATACACAGGGTAAAGATAAGCTATTCCACTGGTTGGGAATTCTAGAACGAAGGGACATAGTCTAAAAATTAGGGCCAAATAATTCAGAAGAGATGCTAGGAAGTACTTCTCCACAAATAGTTGTACAGGTTTGGAACACACCTTCACAAACAGTAGTTGATGCCGGATCAGTTGTTAGTTCTTTTTGTTAAGCAATGATATTAAAGGATATGGTCCAACAGGAATTAGGCCACAGATCAACCATGATCTCACTAAATGACAGAACAGGTTCAAAGGGGCTGAATGGCTGCTGTTGGTTTGTTCCTAATGTGGCAAAATTATTCCACAATTCTGTGAATGGTTAACTTATAAAGAGAAAACGCTGGGGATAGTCAACACATTAGGCAGGGTAACAAGAGAACCCTAAATGTTCATGTTATGAAGTGACTTTTAAAAAAAAAAATCCGACTAGGAAAACAGGGCTTTGTTCAATATGTCTGCCAAGAAAAACCTAAATAGTAAGGCTTCTTGCACTCTGATAATAGTCTCCTGCCAGTACTGGCAGCCTAGTGCCTCTACGTGGCGCTTTCCAGCTGTTTGCAAAATAAATTCTGTAAAATGGCTTGGATTTTTCATTTCCCCTCAATTTTATTCATATATTTGTATTTGCATATGCATATGTTTCTGTGTATTGGGCAGGGAAAGAAGGGAGAAAGTGAGGAGAGTCCAGGTACCACTATAAAAAGTTCAAGAATTTTAAGCTAAAACCTTTTACTGGAATAAACTTTGGTAATTTCAAATTATGTCTCCTTCATCTACAAATCCCACCTCCCATCATCTGGCAACTCGACAAAAGTCTCTTAGTAAGAAAGTATGAACTCTAAGAATTGTGCCCTGGTATTTGTGAATAAATCAGAATAATAATTTTTATTGATAAGACTGATAGCTGATAAGTTAATTAAAATTTGAGACGAATGTCAAGATCTGTAGACAAAGTTGCATAAATATTCCTTAACACATTTTGGGAGTAGCAAGCGGGTCACTATTTGAAAAGAGAGGGGCTGGGTAAGTCTGTCTATCTCCACTTGGTGTACAAAAAAAAGCATTGAAAATAGATGTTAAACTTAGTTTTTACTATCAAAAAGCAAATGCTTATTAAATATTTACATGCTCAACTCAATACTAAACAGAGAAAGCAGTATTGGTCAGCAGCTTCAAAGCCAACTGGACAAAATTAGGCTTCGTGGCAGGCGGGGGGGGTTGGTTGGAGAAACTTGTTTACTTCTGCTGCTATGCAGACTTGTGTCAATTTCTTGGAGATAGGTTGCCTGCACAGTTGCTTCATTGATATCATTGAACACTGCTGCGTTGGCCACCCAGGTAGTAGTAGTGCACAGTGCTGCTTTCCCCAATTTTTCCGTCATTTGTTTAATGTACTTGCTAATTAATTCAGGAAAATCTTAAAAATATTTTTAAGAGGTGCTACTGCACAACTCATTCAAAAGTACATTACTTGAACAATCAATAAAAAGTGTGAATGAGTTGCCTTTAAAGAACTTGCGCAACACAATGCATGTATATTTAAAGTGGAAAACAAATTGCTGACAGTTCTATTTTTAAATAAATACATTTCACTTTAGAAAACATGCTGCTATGACTGCGAAAGTATTTAAAAACTTAGCATATGAAAGAGCTCTGCAAGCTGAAGCATCTTTTCAAAGCTTTGACTTAGTTGCACCCTACAGGATAATCACACATCTGAGGGTGTCTCATTCTTCTGAGGATAAATCAATGCAGCGACACATCTTGCCTTACAATTTGATTATGAGGCGAAATCAGTGCAAGCTTCACATTTAGATTACCTTCAACTTTTCTAAATAGGTGAAAGCAATTTTTAAAGTTGCTCACAAACACTTGAAAACTATTCTATGTAATTTCTTGTAACACTAGATTACTTATTTGAGAAATACTAAGCAGGCAACTTTTCGCTTAAACATGTTCTTGCCAATTTTCTAGCATTATATTGTGTACATCTTACTCTATGAGCAAAAATGGGCTTGCACAGATGTGCTTTAAAGCTAATAAGAGAATTGGCTTCCTACACAGAACTGTTGCTGACAATGAGATTTTGGATACATCTATTCAATGCAGAGATTTTCATTAAATGAAGCAACATGTAAAATGAATATGACATAGGCCATTTCTAAAGGTTTAACAATGGTCAGATCACTTACAGATGGACATTGCCATACCATACCATTTAGGTCACTCCAAAGAAAAGTGTATTATGTTAATGATTCACACAAGATAAATACAGCTAGCTATTAACACTGTTTACAAGTCATTCTAATATTTACTTATATCATTACTTGCTCATCCATGAGTCTTATCTTTTATTTATTCAAACAGAATCTTACAGTCTTGCTGATAATTAATCAGATAAAATTGGGCTGTTTTTGATCTCACAGCACTGTGAAAGCCTAATGCCATAAATTAGGTGTAATGTTTTGAAGATGTCCCTTCATCAACTAATTGTGACCTTTGGATTTCTGACAAACATATGGCCTCATTTCTGAAGCAAAGAGCAACAGCTGCTTTGATGCTGCACTCATTTTCTCCTACAAAGTACCCTATAGTCTACAATGGTAGCAAACCTTGCAAAAGTGTAGAGACAATTAGCTGAAGTTTGGCCACATTTCCTTTACTACTGTTTGAACACAGTCGGTTAAAAGTGTTAAAAGAACTTTGATACAGCATTTCTTGAAACTTGAGTATGTCCCAAGGCATTCTGCAGCCAATGCACTACAATTTTACTGAGTATAGAGGAATCTCGCTTATCTGAATATCAATTATCTGAATTTTGGATTATCTGATGATCTCAAGATCCCGATAGAAACATTACATCAAAGGGGTGTTTCCAGACACCAATCACATCTTTTGTTTACAGTGATTAAAATGAACTTGGGTGTCCCCTGAACCAGCCTTCCCCAGATAATCTCTCTCACATCGTCATGTATAGGACAAAGGTGGAACTTGTCAAAATGTTGCAGTAAAAAGTTGTGTGGCTGTATGTATGCGTGCGCATGTGTGCTATTTTGAGACTAAACCCCAAAGGCAGCAGCAGTCATACATAGAACGGTACAGCACAGAACAGGCCCTTGGGCCCACGATGTTGTGCCGAGATTTAATCCTAATGAAAAATACAGTAACAACCTACGCACCCCTCAACTCACTGCTATCCATGTGCATGTCCAGCAGTCACTTAAATGTCCCCAATGACTTCGCTTCCACCACCACAGCTGGCAACGCATTCACAACTCTGCGTAAAAAACCTACCTCTGACATCTCCTTTATACCTTCCTCCTAATATCTTCAAACTATGACTTCTTGTACCAGTCAATTCTGCCCTGGGGAAAGGTCTCTAGCTATTGAGTTTATCTATTCCTCTCATCATTTTGTACACCTCAATCAGGTCTCCTCTCTTCCTTCTCTCTAGAAAGAAAAGTCTGAGCTTATTCAACCTTCCTTCATAAGGCAAGCCCTCCAGTCCAGGCAGCATCCTGGTAAACCTTCTTTGCACCCTCTCCAAAGCCTCTGTATCTTTCCTATAGTAGGGCGACCAGAACTGGACACAATATTCCAAGTGTGGCCTCACCAGGGACTTGTAGAGCAGCATCTAAACCTCACGGCTCTGAAATTCCATCCCCCTGTTGACGAAAGCCAAAAACACCGTATGCTTTCTTAACAACCCCATCCACTTGGGCGGCAACTTTAGTGATCTATGTACTTGCACACCCAGATCCCTCTATTCCTCTACACTGCCAAGAATCCGGTCTTTAATCCTATATTCAGCATTCGAGCTCGACCTTCCAAAATCACTTCGCATTTATCCAGGTTGAACTCCATCTGCCACTTCTCAGCCCAGCTCTGCATTCTATGTCACGCTGCAGCCTGCAGTAGCCCTCTATACTACTGACAACACCTCCAACCTTTGTGTCATCTGCAAATTTACTAACCCAACCCTCAACCTCCTCATCCAAGTCATTTATAAAAACTACAAAGAGGCCCAAGAACAGAGCCCTGCGGGACCCCACTCAACACAGTCCTCCAGGCAGAATACTTTCCATCTACAACCACTCTCTGCCTTCTGTCAGCCAGCCAATTCTGAATCCAGATAGCCAAATCTCCCTGTGTCCCATACTTCCTGACTTTATGAATGAACCTACCATGGGGAACTCTATCAAATGCCTTGCTGAAATCCATATACAACGTCATCAACCTATCTTGACACCTCCTCAAAGAGCTCAATAAGATTTGTGATGCATGACCTTCCTCTCACAAAGCCATGCTGACTGCCTTTAATCACACTATGCTTTGTCAAATACTCAAATCCTATTCCTCAGAACTCTTTCCAAAACTTTGCTGACCACAGACGTAAAACTGACTGGTCTACAATTGCCAGCGATTTCCTTATTACCCTTCTTGAAAAGAGAAACATTCACCTCCTTCCAATCCTCCAGTACGGCTCCCGTGGAGAGTGAGGCGGCAAATATCTTCACCAGCGGCTTAGCAACCTCCTTTCTCGCTTCCTGGAGCAGCCTAGGATAAATCTGGTCTGGCCCTGGGGACTTATCAGTCTTAATATAGCAGATTAATCTTGGTCTGGTCAAGACTGTGTCCCAGCTCCTCTAAGTTTTCATTGATAAGTTCTCTTCCCTTGGTAAAAACCGAAGCAAAAAACTCATTTAGGGCTTCCCCTATCTGCTCAGACTCCACACACAAGTTCCCTCCATTATCCATGATCAGGCCTACCTTCTCCCTGATCATTCTCTTATTCCTCACATGAGGAGAACGCCTTTGGGTTCTCCCTAATCCTTCTTGCCAAGCCTTTTTCGTGGCCCCTCCTGGCTCTCCTCAGTCCATTTCTGAGCTCCTTTCTAACAAGCCTGTAATCCTCTAAAGCGGTGCTAGATCCTTGCTTCCTCCACCTTACGTAAGCTGCCTTCTTCCTTTTGATGAGAAGTTCCTCTGTTCACGTCATCCAAGGTTCCTTAATCTTACCCCTTCTTACCTGTCTCAGAGGAACAAATTTGTGCATCACTCACAACAACTGCTCCTTAAATAGTCTCCACAAGTCTGCTGTGCCCTCTGTGGAACAACTGCTCCCAGCCTATACTTCCCAACTCCTGTCTGATAGCGTCATAATTTCCTTTGCTCCAACTGAATATCTTCCCTCGGTAATTGCTCCTTTCACTTTCCAAGGCTATGCCAAATGTGACGCAGTTGTGATCACTGCCACCAAAAAGTGCTCTCCCACCCTGAGAACTAACACCTGTTCTGGCTCATTGCTGAGTACCAAATCCAAAATGGCCTCTCCCCTCACTGGTCTGTCAACATACTGAGTAAGGAAACCCTCCTGAACACACCTGACAAAATTGGCTCCATCCAAACCATCTACACCTTAAGAGGTTCCAGTCGATATTGGGAAAGTTGAAATTGCCATAGCAACCCTGCTACTTTTGCATTTTTCCAGAATCTGCCCGCCTACGAGATCTTCAATCTCTCTACTGCTATCAGGCGGTCTGTAGAAAACCCTAATGCGGTGGCTGTCCCCTTGCTGTTCCTAACTTTCACTCATACTGACTCAGTAGACAAACCTTCCTCAACAACTTTCGTTTCTGTAGCTGTGATGCACTCTGATTAGCAATGCTACACCCCCTCTTTTTCCACCCCCCCTGTTCTTTTCAAAACATTCTAAACCCTGGAAGATCAAGCAACTATTCCTGCCCCAGTGAAACCCACATCTCCATTATGGCCACAACATTGTAGTCCCAAGAACTGACCAAAGTACTGCTGTTGATGTCAAGACCTGCTGCCCTGGAAGGTAGGTGGGGCAGGTCAGACAGGGGGCAGGGGATGCAGACAGTAGGCTGGGGCACGGACAGGGGTGCGGGGTTGGCGAGAGTGCAGACGGTGGGCAGGGTTGGGTGCGCACGGTGATGCTGCTGCCAGACTCCTGAACAGGGAGCGGACTTAGCAAGTGCTCGCTGCGTCAATCCCACTGAACTGATTTGGGTGGGGGCGTATGTGCGCGTGCGTGAAACTTCACCAATGCTGTATCTCCCTTACATACAAAAGTCTGTGTGCGCTTAGAAACAAACCCTGAGACAGGGAGAGGGAGCAAGGCAGGCTGAGCAAGGAAAAAGGAAACTTTAGAAAACTCAAGCCCCAGAGGAGAGGCATTGAATCAACTAACTGAGTAATCAATTATCAGAACAAAATACTGCCTGCCCATCTCTCTCGCATAATCAAGGTTCCTCTGTATATACTTCTATAAAGTAAGGAACGAGGAAGTCAATTTATGAAAGATCCCATTAACAGCAATGTGATACTGACCAAACATTCAGATTGTGAGATAAACGATCATCAAGATACCAGGGAAACTCCCTTACTCATCTACAAAAAGCATGATGGAATCTTTTATAGATAGGACCTCAGTTCAACCATCATCTGAAAGGTGGCATCTCGAAAAGTACAACATTTCTCAGTACTGTGGGAAGCAAGTTTGATTACATGTTCAATCTCCAAAGGGCCTAGGGGCTAAATTCTCAATTTTGACTCGGAAGGACAATAACCACGACACAAAAACTGACATCTTGTCTGTGCTAGATCTATCCAAAAAAAAAGACACTTTCAGTATTTTAGACAAAACACAGAACAATCTGTTATAAGCAATTTACGTGTGCAATAAATACAAAACCAGTTCACATTTAATAAAGAATGGCAGTTTTAAAAGGTTGTCAAACCAGCATGAATTCCCCAATTTTCTTCAATGATTTAGGGAACCCTAACATATGCTGTTATAATCTGGACAGTATACCACAACTCAGTAAATAAGACTTCTTTTAAAATGGAAAGCTTTCATTCTTTTGAAAGCATCTGAAATTCAGGAGAAAAAGTCAGTCTGATTTAAATTTCAAATACTGAACAAAAGTAAGTGGCAGCACTCAAATTATAAAAGATTCTAGCTGTCAGTGTTTAAATGTAAAAATATTGCAATGAAAACCAAGACAAAGTCACATTGAAAATACTATTTTGTTGATAATAATCAAGATATTAATCAGGATGGATAACAAACTGCCTTAATGCATTCCAAATAACAACACTTATCTTAAATCATAAATTGATAGAACATTCACTGCACAAAAAGGCCCTTTGACCCACGACTTCCATACCATCTCTAAGAACTCCATTAGTCCCATTTATCTGCCTTGCCCATAGTTCTGCAAATCTTTTCAGATTCACCAATTTCCTTCGTGAAAGCCAAGGTTTAATCTGCCTTCATGACACACACTGAATTAGAGATTGTAACCATTGACTGCAAAATTTTTCTTCATATCACCTCTAGTTCTTTTGCCAAACACCTTAAATCAGTGTCCTTTATTTCTCAAGCCTTCTACTAATGGGAATAGTTTCTTCCCAGTTGTTCAGTCCAGGCCCCCCTCAATTTTGAATGTTATCAAATCTCCTCCAAAAAGACCACCTCAGTTTCTACAATTTATCCATGTAGCAGAGTCGCTCACCCTTGAGCCATGCTTGCAAATCTATTCTACATCTTCCCTAATAGACGGCATTCAGAATTGAATACAATACTTTAGTTGAGTTCAAGCCAAACGTTACATAACAAGTTACTTAATTTCTCTGCTTTTAGACTCCACACCTTTATTTATAAGCCCATGATGTACCATGCCTTATGAACACAGAAAGCAAGTTAACAGTCTAGGGATATTGGCCTACATCCCACCATGACAGCTGGTGGAATTTAAATTCAATTGAGAAATCTGGAATTGAAAACTAGTCTTACCAATTGTGTCAATAAACTATAATAGTCATAAAAACCCATCTCGTTCATTGATGTCCTTTAAAGATGTGTTACTCTTACCTATCTCGGCCAACTGTGACCCTAGACCTGCAGCAACCTTAACTGCTCTATGTAATGGCTTAGAACTTACTCAATTCAATGCTAATTTGGAGTGGCATGCTGGCCTTTCCAGGCATGCTCCTATTAAAAGAGTAAAGAATATTTTCTCAGCCTGCCCTGCTACTTCCAACAATATGTTTATTCTTGCATCCCTCAGCTCTTGCACCCACTTTAGAAATGTATTTTTTATGTTATGTTGCCTTTTGTTGTTCATAGCTAAAAAAAGCATTTCTTAGTATTAAAATAATTCCACATATCCAGATATTTCACCAGCTTGTTTTCTTTTGAAGACCAACACTACCTTCTTCAGTCAATAGTTCGGTATCATCTGTAAATTTCAAATAACTGTGCCCTGTGTGCTCAAGATAAGGTCATTAACAGATTTTGCTTCAAAAAAAGTTGTCCTAATACTGGCCCACAGAAATCCCACAATATTCCATTCTCCAATTCAAAACACAATCATTTGCCACTGCTCTCTTCTGTCACTGACAAATTCATGCTGCCACTGACACTTGTGCAACGTTTTAACAAATAACTTTTAGAAGTCTATATACAAATCAATTACATCACCATCATCCCTCACTGTTAACTAACGTGTTGGAGGTAAGCTCAACTTGCCTTAAAAAAAAGGTTGGTTTTCCTTAATTCAGCCACATTTGAGTAAGCGTCTATTAAGTTTGTGCTGGATTCTCTCACTTTGAAAAAAGTGCTCCCACCACCAGGTAAAAGGTAAAGTCGCCATAGTCGCAGAGGACTATTAGGCTGCTCTTTCAGACAGAGATGACTGGTGGTGATTTAACCAGAGGGTCAGCACATCTCAGGAGAGGGGACGGGTTGAAAACGAGTGTTCTGCGTGGAACATCAGCCAGTGCTGGAATTGAACTCACTGTTGGCAATCTGCATTGCAAACCAGCCTTCCAGCTAACAACCCCCAAACTAACTGAGCAGTTGTGATTGGTCTTATCCTTACATCTATTTAAAATGCTTTCTTAAATCTATAGCAGAGCCTTAGTCTTTTCAATAGACCTTTAATATATGTTAGAGCTGAAAAATCATTAGGAATGGAAACTGGAACAAATTAAACAGTATCATCTTATGGTAATAACAGTTTACAGATATTTACGATTCTCTTGAAGATAAAGTACATAAGCAAATCCAAGCAGAATGGATTCACTGACTCAGCCACTTCACTCTCACTTGATTTTCATAATCAACAACTTAGTAAACTAAAAACGCTTGAATGGACAGAGTAACATTTAACTCCAACAAATTATTTAGGAGGTCATCAGCAATGTAACATGACTAGAGAATCACATACAAATTTCAAGAGCTACAAACATTACAAGTCTGACATTATTAAGCTCACAGCAGAGAATAAATCATATTTATCATTTTCTGTCCCTCTTTAGCCTTAAGCTTCCAACTCACAGCCCTATGATAACCTACTGCATTTAAGACTGGTCATTCCATTGTAAATTTAGTGCTCCCCTGAGATAAGATTCCTCAATGGCTTACTCCTCAGTTGTATCATTGAACTCTGTCTACAAAGAGACGAGAACATGCCTATACTGTAAACACAAAAGCTCTTTACTTAGTTAACAGAGCTATTAAAGCCAATTACTAGATCAGTCCATCGCTTTTAAAATTCCATAATTGACAAGAAGATTTCCTGCAATATTGGTGCAGTCACACAAATTATTAACACACATACCACACATCCCTTTATAACATTGCTATTTCAGACCTATCATTTCTTATACTCTTCAAGTAATTGTCACCATCGGTGTCTAAGATAGTTATTTCTAACACTGACATGAGTATTTGATTTGCAAAAAACAAAACATTCTGATGAAAAGGAAGGACCAGGAAACTTTGGTTCATGAAAATCACATTTGGTAACTAAGCAAATGCTGCTTAGTTACCAAAATGGATCAGTTTTTATTTGAGTGAATTAATTAAAAATTGGGTTGTTTTGTATTAAAAATATATAGATTCCAATGTAATTACCCAAATCATTTTTAAACGTTTAGTCTTAGACATTTCATATTTCGGAATATTACGTAAAAGAACTACACGTTACTTTCTCATTGTCCTCCCCTACAAATTGCAATCCTGCCCTTGGCAGTGATGGCACAACACAAACTTGCAAGAGTACGAGGGAGCGGGAGAGGAAAGCATAGTAACAAATACTGGATTTTGTTTGGAGTGAGGCATAATTTCAAACTTCTGAAATAAAAGTGTTTAAGTAAAAGACAAAGTTGATTATGACATGTTAAGGAGAGAGATAATCACAACTCCTAGTTATCGTATATAATAGCAATTAAAATATCTAACATTTTGGCCTGTATGCAAGATAGGCTTCTCCTCAGAATATTAATGCCCATAAATTATCAAGATATTTGCATATAATTTGCAGATAGGACTCTTGATAAATACCATTAGTTAATACCTTGAACTCTGTATCATGAAACAGTAAAAGCATGAAGTAAAAACATTAAAAGCAGTTCAGTTATCTTCTTAGGATTCCTGGACAACTTTCAACACATCTTTAAGAATCAATTGTCAGAGGATACATTTTAAAGACAGCTTGATTAAATCTTTATGTTGAAACGATTCAAAGATTAGTGCACATCTTAAAGTTAACACAGTAACTTTCCAAATTGAGCTTTCAGAAGGTTAAAAAGGGTCACATCATTGTAAAATGGCACACTTCCATACAGGTGTTCTTAACTTTATTACATTTTCACACCTTGTTAACTCACAGCAACTATTTAAACACAAACAGCTAGTAAAAGACTCCATTTCCTACCAATTTGCCTCCCCTTTTCATAGTGCTTAGCTCAATTTGTGTTGTCTTTCAGGTCCACCCTGGCCTGTATAACTTTATTGCACCCTGGGAGACCATCATTAAAGCAGGCCTCAAGTGCATAGGCTGAAATTACGAATAGGACATAAGCTCCACCCCAATGTGATTATCCAACTCCTGCTCTCTAATTCATATTCTGCCGAAAACAAAAACAAACCTGAAAATTTCACTTTACACCAAAAAACAAGAGCCTAAAATTGGTGTACTGTTTAAAAAATAACCAGCAAGCAGTGAAACATGACTCAATACCATGTTGTACTTTTCTAAATGTCTCTCTGTATCTTTATTTTCCTTATCCCACAGGAAGTGGTTCTCGGGGGTAGGTTCACAATTGCTAGGCATTTGCATCCAAATGACCATTTTTCAGGTACAAGTCTAGAAACCTGTCCTTTCTGAATAGCCAGACTGGATTTGAAACGTTAACTCTACTTCTCCCTCTAAAGATGCTGCCAGATCTGCTGAGTTTTTCTACCGATTTTGTTTCGCTATTCAACCATAAAGGTATCAAAGCAGAATCAGATTCCAGCTTCATGAGCATTACACATGCATTCCAGCTGAGGTTATTAGATTACAAAAATCAACTCAGAAGTGGCAATGTGAACGATTTCTTTCCTCCTCCTACCGTTAAGGCCCCCCAGTACATTCTAGCAAAGAAGCCCCTATATCTCACTAACTAATCATAACCCAGCTGGGATCAGTTAAGAAATGTCCAAGGATCAGAACCTGGAACTTTCTGATCTTCAGTTTACCACAAAGATCACTTTAGACTCTACATTACAGCGTTAAGATGGGGCATTTAACATACTACTTAACAGGACAAGATAAGTTCCTTCAACCCTGAAAATCCAAATGTTTGAAGCACCAGCTACCTCATTTCTGTTTGCACTGCACAATATATTATTTAGTGATTTGCCCTGTGAGGATCAATGCTCAAAAGTCATTATTAGCAGTGCTATCCAATTGGTAAATTAATCAGACCATCATAATACACAAATGACCAGGTCAATTCTTAAATGTCACCTTCCACAATGTACATTGTTCTTATCTACACAGGTGCTAAGAAAAAAAGGTAATCAATGGCTTATGTGGCAGGTATATGAAAAACAATTTTGCTGTAACAGGTGGCAAACTAATACAGAAGACAAATTGCTCTTTTCTCAAAAAAGACATTGTAAAATTAGCAATAGTGTAATAGGACCTTAGTCTCATGACTGCACATAGTACTTTTAAATCTACAGTGAAACACATTTAAAGATAAAAAGAATAAGACGTCTAAAATATTACATCTAAACCCACTGTAAAAACTCATCTTAATGTTTCTGATAAGAATAGAATTTTGACAGATGAAAAGATAAAAGTAACTGAACATGCTTGTAAATTTTCTTAATGGTCTGTACTGAAGAATGTTTATTTTAAACCTTAAATCTTTTGAATGAGGGTTTATTTTGAAATTCAGTTTACCATTACAAAGCAAATTTCCTATGGCTTAAACATCAACACTCAAAATTTTAAGTCTGCTTTAAAAAGACGTTTTGTTGGGAACACCAATTTTGCATAAATAAGCATCATCATCCAAGTGCCACAGCAAATTGCTTAGGTGCTCATGATCTTTAAAAAAATCTTGTTGTCAATTGTAATGCTTATTAGGCTGAATTAAAATTATACCATTCCCACAATGCAGACAGAAGCTATTGGTCCATCCAATCTGCACCAAGCCTTCAAACAGCATTCTACCCAGACCCAGCACCCCCCACCCTAACCCACCATTTACCATAACTAATCCATCTAGCCTACATAACCCTGGCTACTACAAGACAATTTAGCATAGCCAATCCACCTAAACTGCACATGCTTGGAATGCAGGAAGAAACCAGAACGTTCAGCTGAAACCCACACAGACACAGAGAATGTGCAAGCTCCATTTCCAGTCAGAGTTCCTTCATGTAAGGATCCACAAACCCAAGTGTTTAAACATCTAGTACTTCATTAAGTCGTATTCCACCTTTCCAGTGCAGATTTTATTTTTAAAAGTCTGTTCAGAGATATTATTCCATATCTCTGGAACAGAGGGTTCTTGAACTTATATCTCCAAGCTTACGGTTCCTCAGTACTGAATTAAAGAAAATACAGTGAAGACAGAACCTAAAAATTTATTTTTATCCTGTAGTACCATTTGTTGTCAACAGGTGTTGCCATGCAAATTTCTTTTCATTTAATGATTTTAAAATGGTAATGCTAAACTTGGACCTGAAAAAATTAAAACATTTTTCATCTTCATAGTTGTTGCAGGCCTGAGTTATCCATTAGCAATTGAAGTAATTCCACTTTCCCATGTGGAACACTACTTCACAGTTGATTCAGTTGTAATTTACTGTGGTAAATACACTAGTGATATGCTCTCGTTGCTAGATGAGGCAATCAAACCCACACAAAAATTTCTTAGTATCACTTCAAGCCTTGACTGATTAAACTTTATTCCTAAACTGGGTCAGGGTGGCAAAAAGGTCACATTTATAAATTGTCAGTGTCTGTCAGAGTAGAGACAGAGCTTTATCTTTGTTCACAGGGAAGAGATAAAATCATGGGCTTCAAGAGGTCAAAAGCCAGTGACTGGGACAAGTGCCTTAAGCAAACCATTCCATCTAAAACCTCCATTTGGAACTTGGTGACAAGGCATAAGAAAGAAATAAGTGGAATGAGTTTACTTTTTGGAAACAGAGACTTGCAGTCAATAAAACCACACTGTTTATCATGAGAATGTCTAATAACCCAAATTAGTTTCATAGAAATAAAATGCCAAAAATAAAGATAAACTAAAATTTAAAATGAAAGGATTAGAAGGCATACAGGTGCTTCTGGGTTCATGCTTTCTAATTTGAGTGCAAAGTTAAAAGATTATCTTTCTTGAGCTGCATCTTTAAGCAAGTTTTTTTTTAAATCCTACCAGCTTCACATCATTTATTTTTTGCTTTTAATGTTTTTGACAGAAACATTTACAAACAGTAAACTATATTGCAAGAGTTCAGCCATTACATTCAAACTTATCCTCAAAGTATTTTAGAAAGCATGGTCACTGAGTCCATAGAAGGCTGAGTCAACTGAAGTGCAATTCAATTAGGCAACTTTTTAAGAATACTGTTGGAGCTTGGATAGATACCTTTCAGGAAGGGTTTAGGCATTTCAATATTACAGCAAAACATTAACTTGAAGAAATGGGACTAGAAAATAAGGGCAGGGGAATAAAAATGAGTGTTTCTTAAAGTTACATTTATTTTGGTTTGTCTGATTTGACTTTTTAACAAAGCCAGAGTAGCTACATTAAGGAGGATTAATAACATCCAAAACACTAGAATAGAAACAGAATCCAATCAATGATTTGGTTTTGTTCTACTCTCATGCTTCATTGTCCCCAACAGTTTTTTGCCTGGTTAAATGGTCAGCTGCCAGCCACCTGCTATGGCTGGAATGGCCACAGATGGTCAGTTGTCCAGTTAGTAGTTAAGAATGTGCTGCTGTTCCCACATCACACGGGGATTGAGGCCCTTGACAGGGATCCGTGAATCTAAGCTCATCACCAAGCAACAGTCAAGGGCCACAGCCAAACAGTGACTGAGGTCAGACTTAATAATCCTGCAATAACTTACACTAATAGATCATTCAGACTAAGAATTTCAAATGTAATACCATTCAAATATTACTGTTCCTTTTCTTTTCTGAAGAATCACGCTTGCAAACAGGGACTACATTGCTTAAATTGCAACAGTAGCATTCCCAAGTATATACTAAAATATTCAAAAACTTACAACTGAAAGCACTATGCAGAAAATATTTCCCAAGCAGATAAATAGAATCTTAATAGTAACATAATGTCAATTAGCAACTGTGCATTAAAGAAAAACTAAAAGGTAGCATATTGTTTGCCTATCATACAAGTCTAAAGCTTTACAGTGGCATGTGAAAAGATTTCTTGTGTGCACAGAAACCAATTTATACCCTCACTGTAATTTGGTTCTGTATAAACCTTAGTGCTGATTTAACAATTTGATTAACGTTTGGAATGGTTACATGGGACTACAGGAACTAGATTTCAGATCATTTCAGGTGGTCTGGAAACAAAAAATAATGCCAAACAACTGTGCTGAAGGATTGTGTTGACAGAAAAGGTTGTGTAAATAATTCTCACAACACAAAAAAAATCCTTTCAGGAAGGGCTGAGGTGTAAAATGATACAATGTAATACTAAACCCTTTGTTTTCTAAGTTACATTGAGAAAAAGGTTATGATTTCTGCATCACCACTGAAAAGGAGATGCAATGAAGCATTTAACAGGAACATGCAAGTGTTCAGAAATGGCATTTTTAAATGGAAGGTGGACAATTTTGTAGTTCTTGAAATAAGTTTCTCTCGGGAATTGTGCTGATTCAAATTGCCCCCCTTTTAGTGGAGCCAAGGGAGACAAAGAATTAAATATACTATTCAAGCTCATTAACAATCCAATTATACTTATTTGGAAAAGCAGGTACAGCATCCAGAAGTTTGAATTTTTACTTACAGTAGTCATACACTAGTAGCAGGCACTGCACTAGCTGCATACTTTTTAAAAACAAAAATTACACCTTCACAGCACAGATGCAAGTTGCATGTTGAGTTTGTTACTTAGATACCTAAGAAAATGTTTGTGGAGTTTTTATTTCAGTATAGATTTTGTTTCCAAATTTCTGCCCATTGGCTCAATATAAACTTCAGTTTTCCATTCAAGATATACTGGATAGGTTTCCCTGAACAAAACATGGGGATAGTTTTCTCAGACCTTTCTGTACCTAGTGTCAAGCAACTTGTTTGTTGTTCATAAACTTTACTGTGGAGCAGATCCAGAGGGAAAATTAGATTTCACCCTTCCCCCACCCTTGGGGAATTCCAGCACAACTGAAGCCTCGAATAAGTATACAAGGAAACAAAATGAACTATTAACAGGGCAATGGGGGTGTATGGTCAGTAAAAAAGATTGAAAGACTTTCAGAAAAGTAAGTAAAATACAAGCACAGCAAATATTGATAACCAAGTACCTTTGGAACCAAAGCATTTTGAATAAATCTGTTCAGGGGAAGAATAAAGAAAACATTAACATGAAAAGTCAAAAGTACCAGCGCCAAATTTTCTAAAGTAGAGGCTGTAAGTTAAGACTTAGTGAAAGATTTGAAAATTACATACCAAGTCCACTGATGGTGTAATGGGAATCTTGCATGCCAAGTCCAATTGGCCCAGTTTCCTGTTGACTTTCCTCCCTGTAAAACAGTCTGTATCCCTGGATGTGCACACTGTTCTCTTCTGCTTGCTTCCAACTTACTGTAATAGTTGTGCAGTTCAATGGCTCTAAACGCAGCTCTGGGGCCAAGGGGACTGTGGAAACAGGACATGGGAAACATTATTTATGCGTTTTCTGTTACATTGTATGTTTACTTGAGTTGCACAACAAATTTCAAATATGTTTCATCATTGTTTTAAATATTCAAGAAATGAACTCAGTTATTTCTATACACCTGGGAGTGCGTCAAATACTTACACTCAATGCAAATACCATAAGAAAAAGATCAATTGAGTCAATGTGCACCATAGCACTTGCATTAGTTCTTAGAACACTACTTATGTCTACAACTAGCTAAAAGCGACTGACGCTATCTTATTTTGCTGTTATAGAAACAAACATCTTCACAAATGTCAAAAGTGAAGGGAAACTTGAAAACAAGTGGCTGGTGAATTCAGGCAGCACTTCCACTGTCTCTATTTTGAGAAAAATTGCAGTACAGTTGCGACTTAAGTCAGGTATTCAAATCTCAGTCAGTAAAGCTACTTCAGAAAATATCTATTGCTTTCCAACAGCTAAACGTGCCCCTTACACTAACATTTAAATTGGAAATCCAAACTTTCAGGGTTTGAAAAAACCATGCGTATTTTGGAAAAAATGAAACACTGCTTTAGGTCATAGTTTCTACACGGATCATGATTTGTGCTGAGTAGTCACAAAACAATAGGCTTTTCAAAAAAGTTACAAAAATCAAGAGATGACAGACAGGAGGCTACACGAAGGGAAGAGAAAAAAACACAAGTATAAGCAGAACTCAGGATGAGCTTTTTCAAGTCTTGCTTTTCTTCTTTTAAGGGAAGGAATGCTGTCCACCCTGCTGGTTATTCCCCTAATCTGATGAAAACAACAGGCCTGGAGCCCCACAGGGATATGTCCTGCTCTAGGCCTGACAGCTCCAAGATTGATGGCTTAAGATAGCATGCACCGAATGAAATACTGGTGCTTTGACTGTTTATTTGGAAGTATCAGCACACATAAACACACCATCTCTTTGTCTGTGCCCAAACGGAATTATTCTTGGATAGATACCACTTACCAAAATCAAAAGGTAAACACAAGATATCTTCTCCTCCCACAGTTGCAGAATCAGTTACTCTTAAACACAGGCTCATCTTTATTTTTGGGGTTAGCAGACCATTGCAAACATTCATGATCCATTGATTTGAGGCCCACCCTAATGTTACTGGCACAAGGGCAAAGGTTACTAGGGTAACAGCAGCAACATCTTAACAAGATTATTGCAACAATCTCTTATGGACAACAGGCAGATCACCATATGCTCTCCCTCAGGATAGGTGGTTTTAATTTCCATCCCTAAAATCAGAAAAGCTTCATCTTGTATCTCAGTTACAAAAATGCATTGTACAAAACTAACTCATACTTGAGTATTTATAGATTTATTTCATACATTGGACAATTCAATGAGAAAAGAGCATGCAGATCTATTTTGCTGAGTAACAGAATCCACTCTGCACAGTTTATGTCATTTTAAAATTGTTCTAATGGACTTAATAGCAACATTAATGAAATAGAATTGCACTTCAGGATACATGGTTCATCTTGCAAAACCACAATATTGCTATTGGCAGTATGTAAAAAAAATTACTTATTCCATGTTAAAAGACTCACCACTCTTGTTAATTCCAATGCCAAACTTAGACCAGGGAAAAGCAAACAGAAGTATTAATGTGCCAAATAAGCCTTCAGGTTGAGTCAATTTCAATTTTACTGCTCTGATTTTAACTCATGATTTCCTTTTGGAGTGGAAGCCCAAACACGTTTGGCAAAGAGTTCAGGATCTTAAAACCCCTGGCTTCATTAGCAGGTATGAGGCAACACTCTTGCCTGGACCTGGTGAGCATGACAAAAAAGGCTGACAAGAACTGGAACCCTGAATTTTCTTCATCTTTGGTGAAACTATTTTAACACTCTTGTCAGAGTTATGGTAATTATGTAACAATGAAATACACAGCCTTCCACTGTGCTTCACCCAAGTATGGACTGAGCTATTAGAGAACGTCTATATGCTCCCATCAAAACTAAATGGACTGTCGTTTACAATGGAAGTAGCAATTCATGAACAGCAATCATAGTTCTGTAACTTAAGTTAATTATGGATAAAAGGACAAGAATAACCCTCAGGTGAAAGTATTAAACTGTGGGAAACTAGCTACCACAATATTAGGCAGGAACTGGGGAATGTAGATTGGGGTGGCTGTTTGAGGATAAATCCACATCTGGCATGTGGAAATCTTTTAAAAGCCATTGATTAGAGTTCAGGACCAGCATATAATGTAGGTGGCCTGATTAGTAAGTTTGCAGATTACACACACATCAGGGGACCTGCAGATCACAACGAGGATTTCCAGAGGTTACAAGATTAGATAAACTGAGACTTGGGCAGAGAAAAGGTAGATGGAGTTTAATCCAGACAAATGCAAGGTGATGCATTTTGGGAGATCCAATGCAGGGATGTTCACAGTAAATGGCAGAACCCTTAGTAGCATCAACATACAAGGGATCGAGGCATACAGGTTCATAGTTCCCTGAAAGTTACAACACAAGTGGATAAGGTGGTCAAGGCGGCATATGGCATTCTTGCTTTCATCAGTAAGGACATACAGTATAAAAATTGTCAAGTCATTTGCATAGAACTTTAGTTAGGTAACATTTGGACTACTGTCTAGAACTCTGGTCATGACATTATCCAAAGTGTCCTTACACTCTGATAGAGTACAGAAACAGTTTACCAGGATGTTGCCTGGCTTGAAGGATATTAGCTATGAGGAGAGATTGGACAAACTTGGTTTGTTTCCACTTAAATATCCCCAGGGTTAAGATCTATCCTTAAACCCCCACCTACTTTGTTCCATCTGCACTTTATCCCTGGTTGTCAATGTCAGTTTTCATAAGCACACGAATACAACTATGACCTCATCTCTCATTCCCCTTCCATTTTTAAATTATCAGTCTGCTTGCACAGCATTCAGTGCTGGATTGGCAAAAATTCCTTCCAAAGAAATGCTCATTGGACCAAACCCATCTACCTTAGATCATTGCCAGGGAAAGGAAAGGGATAAAGTAGATGGCACGGACTGATGCTGAATCTTTTCGTTTGCCAGAATGGTAGGATATTTGATTCACACAAGGCTTCTGGCCAAATATCTGTGCCATCACCATATCACTTCCTAATTTCTTGTACTAACTCAGCTCATCTGCTGAAACCCTTATCCACGTCTTTATCACACCTCTAGTCCTAACAAAAGTGTGCCCCTGGCCGGTCTCAAATATCCTAACTTCTGCAAGCATCAAGTGATGCAGATCTCTGCTGGTGACTCATACAAAGGAGCCATCACTCCTGCTAGCTGACCTACACAGCAACCAAGTTAAGCAAACCTCACCAAAATTCATTATCGTTGTTTCACTGGTCTTTACCTCTCATGTTCCTCAGCATTGCAATCCTCAGTTGTATGTACGCTTCTAAATCTGGCCTCTTGGGCATCCGATTTTATCACTTCACCACCAGTGACTGTGCCTTCAGCTGCCAATATCTCAAGCTCTGGAATTCCTTCCCTAAACTTTTCCCTGACTAATCAAGTTTTTCCACATTTCTTGATGTTCCTTAAAAGCCCCCTTCTTGACCAAGCTTTCAGTCAGTCACTTTAATGCATTAAAGGTTGGTGCTGTTTTTTAAACTTCTGATTAATACTTCTGAAGAGAATTGGAATATTTGACCATGCCAAAGACAATGAGCAAGTACAACTTCATACTAACAGGTAGATGGCACATAATACTACAGTGTGTTCAGCACAACTGGTCCAATGTTTGAGAATCCTGAGATTGCAAAAGGTATACACAATTTTATAGGACTAAAACTAGGCTTCCCAAAAGCAAAACTAAGCTAGATACGTTGTTTAACATGGTCTATTAAAATTTGATATTGCCCCCACACATTTAGGAGAGTATAACTAGGAGTGAGGCAGGAGGGAAACATCCATAGATATGATGCATTTGGAATTTCAGCAGAATTTCCATTGGGTCATACACAAGAGATTGTAAACAAAATTAGACAGGTAGGATTGGGACTAATGAGAAAACAAAAAACAAAACACACAGGGTACACCACTTAATGTTGTCATGACTGATCTAAGGCTTCAACTTCACCTTCCTACCTATTCCCAATAACCCTCAATTCCCTGAGCGACAGCAAAATTTCCAAAGCCACTTCACAGCAATATTAATCAGAAGCACAAAACTGACACCAAACTACACAAGACAATTGAAACCATGATCTGAAGGGAGATGAGTGGGACTTTTTTTTCCCCCAACCTTAAATGCATTCTGTTATGGAACACCCACAGCCCTCTGGAGTAGAGAATTCCATACCCTTAGAGTGAAGTTCTCATCTCATAACTGTATGACTGACCTCATATCTACAGCTTGTGCCCATGTTTTACTGGAATGGACAGAGAATTGGTTAATGGGCTGAAAACAGGAATAAACCAGTTTTCCTCACATTGATAGGCTGCAACTAGAGGATATCATAAGACTGTCTGGGCCACTGCAACTCAGTTTACATCAAAAATTTGGATGTAGTAATAAAGTTGAACTTTTCCAATTTACTGCTGACAAAACTAAGGGGAACATGAATTCTCTGTATGATATAAAAAGAGGGTTCAAGGGGATTTACCCCTAAAATGAGTGGGTGAGAACATGGCAGATAGATTATAATGCAGAAAAACACTGAAGTTATCCACTTTGGTAGCAAAAAAGTGAAAACACCATTTCTTAAAATGGTGAGGGACTGGGAAGTGTTGATGTCCGAAGGAATCTGGCTTATTTTGTTCATGAGTCACTGAAAACCAACATACGGATGCAGAAAGCAATTAGGTGTAAATGACACACTGGTTTTTATTGCAAGCAGATTTGAGAACAGGAGTAAAGATGCTTCCCTATAATTGTGTAGAGTCTTGGTAAGACTTCACCCAATTTGTGTATAATTTTAGTTATTGTAAGTATAAGAGGGTTGGCTCTGGCACCAAGGGGGAAAAAAGAAAGTGTCTCAGAATAAATGGAAACCAATGCTATTTAGGATTGAGGGGAGGAATTTCTTCAGAGGGGGCCAAATCTTTGGAATTGTCCATCTCAGTGAACTCTGGAAGTTCAAGAACTGAGCATATTCAAGACAGATATCAATAGATATCTAGATACTAAAGACATCAAGAGATAGGAGAATAGCGAGAGAAAATGGTGCTGAGGCAGATCAACCTCTAGTTGAATGGTGTAGCAGCGTGACAAGCCCCTCTAGCCTACTCCTGCTTCTATATTCTATTTTCTTATACATTTTCACAATCATAATACACCAACTATCTAATTTAGTTACCAAGTTTAAACATATGCTTACACCTCAGAACAGGCATCCCAATTCCAAATACATGATTATTTCACACCTGACAGACTGTGGTCAATCACAACAGGCATCAATGCTGCTATTAGACAGCCAATGACCAAATCTTATAAGTCAGATTTTGTAATTCCACAATACGAACATCAATATTTATCAATATAATGCATTACCTTTCACACTCGTAGCTTTTGGAGTTCTGTGGGATGTCCAGATTGAAGATTCTCCCCACCCCACTCTGGTTGCTGCAGAGATACGTACAAGGTAGGTGCTGTCAGGCTCCACACCTTCAAGTAGATGTTCTGATATGGTTCCTGGAAGCTCCACAAGATGTACGGCACTTTCTGTGCTCTTACGGTAATGAATGCGATATGCAATAATACGCCCTCTTCGGAATTTGACTGGAATGGGAAGCCACGAAATCAGGATGTTGGTTGGGCTGCGACTAGTCAAGCTGATTTCTGGCACTCTCAAAGGGACTGAGTACGAATTGAAAAGAAATAAAATGTTAAATTAGTACTAGTAATCTTACTTTAACACCACCAAAATTAGCAACAAGAGGACATACCTTTTCCTCAAAGGAAAAAGCAGCACAAAATGCCAAAAAATTGTATATTATACCGCCAACTATGAGATCAAAAGCTTATTTTAACAATATGATGGCACACTATTCAACAAACAGCTTCTAAAATTGTATCTTCATTTGGTATATGTATTTATTTGTTAGAGAAGTCAACTCAAATTCATGGGGCCATATACAATGCAACTGATGGGCAAAAAGTTTTGAAGTTTTATACTTCAATTAAGTGGGTTGACCAAGATTCACCAAGATGTAACTAAAAATCAATATTCACAGTGAAATACTGAACAGCTGATGTATTTCACAGCTTGCTTTAGAAAACCGGAGGGAAAACTTAAATGGGAACCAAGAAAATAGCTTGCATACTTTTTGACTGTGGTTGGAAAAAATAAATAGGAATTGCATGCAACAGATGTGTCATCTGAAGTGGAAGAAGGTAAGATACATGCTTGCAGAAAGCTGGTAATTTACCTAAAACAAAAAAAAACCATCCACAACACCAATTCTCCAACATTTAACGATATCAGGTGATTCATTTAATATAACTGCAGTTGCAAAAAAGTAAACATTTTTCAAATTTATAACAGAAAAGGTGGTTAGCCACTTTCCAAGTGTTGTAAAACTTAAGGAATCCTGCATTGAAATAAACTCTTCAAGTAACCTAGTGGAGAAACAAACTAGGGGTACAACTGTTCCACAAGTAGGAATGTGTATGAAATACTTATTGCATTACATAATTTCTGTATCAAAGCCAATGTCTACATGCCACATCTCAAAATCACTTTTCCTACCGTCTTCCAACGTGTGCTGAATAACATGCTCCGACATTCGACTAGCTCCCATGGGCATGTATGCCACAATATAAAACGTGTAATTGCTGGCTGGTTCTAAATCATCAATAATATGACGAGTTGTGTCATTCCCAATAACCACCTGATATTCTTCATTATTTAAACCTGGGGAAAGAAAATCCTCTCTCAATATGTAAGCTTGGGATTATGGCTGCATTTCTTTAGAAGGCAGAGAGGTGATGGAAAAGTAACAAAATATCTGAACATTGCCTAAAATGACAAACATTTTTGACTTTCAATATCATTTCAGGACAAATGAATTTTTGTTCCATATCCACTGTGATAACAGTCACATAATTCATGTTAAAAAGTCGATCTTCCCATCATGAACTTTACCAGTGCTTTTCTCCTTCAACAAAACACTGCATTTTAAATCCCAGCCAAAAGCAAAATTATTCCCAATTACATTTTCCCACATTCATGAATAAGCTTGATCGCCGCTTAATGTGCAAAACCTAAGAGGCCCATACACTAGTAGTAATTACCAGCTAATAATGTATTTCAAAAGTTCTGATTTCTGACCTAGAAAACGAAATCCTCGAAGGAAAATTAAAGAGTCTTGTTACCCTGCTGAATACTCCAGGAGAACTCATGCTGGGGCTTAATGAAATAACTATAATGGAATACAAAGCAACCATTCGACTGCAAGCTGCACTCCACAGCCAACACGTTAATACCTTCAGAAAACTAATGGTACTGCTTGTACACACTTCATCACACACTTTAATTATACCTTCACACATTTCTATACTCCGTTCTATGAACTCATAATAAACACCTTTCCCTTGAGAAGGTAAACCTACTACCCAAATTTTAATCATCTCAACAGATCACATTATTTGTACAGAGAAGGCTGCTATTCCCATTTCATTAGAGAGGCTATTCTGTCTTTGTGACCTCTGCCCAACAACAGAATATTAACAACAGATGGTCAACTTCTCACATTCCAATTAGACATTGGGAATGGAGAATGTCCAAACCCACACAACAAAAAAAAATGATACTTGCAGATTAGCTTTAAAACAAGCTACTTAATTTACATTTAAACAGCTGCTCCTTTAAAAGTTCTAGCAAAGATGCACCTTGTAGGTTGACTGCATTAAAGATTGCTTTACTGCCCAGAAGGCTGCTTTAAAATGAACAATTCTAGCTATCTGACTGATGAAAGAAAATATACTTCAGCAGCACAAGCTTGAATTGCAAGAATAAAATTCAGGACTCACCTTCAGCTTTCATGTAATGGACAGAGTACGCAATTACTTTATCCGAATTGTACATGGGTCTTTCCCAAGACAGAAGAATCCCTGAACTGGACACAGTTTCAGCCTGGATATTTCTAGGTGCACTAGGCCTGTCCTCAGACATAATCACAATCAGCCTAGCCACTGAAAGAACAGATCCTTGTTGATTTTCAGCCACACACTGGTAAATTGCATCATCTTCAGGAATGATCTGGTTTATCACCAGTTTGCTTCAACAAAAAAATTTAACTAATTACTTCAATTTAAGCAAAAAACTATCAAATCAATAAATAAGTGCAGTTCTTTAATAGAATAACTGTTTCATTGGTAAATGTAAAACTTAAAAGGAGACAATACTTTGTACATTTAATAAACTGAAAAACTAACAAAGTGAACAATTTGTGAGAAAATGCTTTGAATCTACTTAGATTTTATTTCTATAAAGGAATAATTCCAAAGTTAATCTAGGACAATTCCAATGCAGGAAGGAGCCACAAAACCTCCAAGACTAAAGTCATCTATTACAGGTATTCACACAGTCAACCACAACTTTTCATTAGTTTGGACAGACTTCATGCAGCATAAACAAAGGCTCAAAAAGGATAATTGCACACTTCTTGTTGTAGCAATGATCTACAGGTAATAGAGTCCTGTACAGCAGTACAGCAACCTGACATAAAAAAGTGTCTACATATAATGTTTTAGGCCTGTCGACAATTGCAACTACTATGCTAGCCAGACAAGTTTGGATAGCCCTTACAGAAACCAATATTAATACTTAAAACTGAATCAACGGCATATTGCCCTTTAGCATTGTGCAGTAGTTTCCATTACTCTCAAAGTTTAAATTCCATGCTCTACAAGACAATAAAGACACTTTTAACATGTCAATACAACAAATGCAATAAAAGGCTGTAAATGATCCTGATTTGAAGATGCTGGTGTGGGACTGGGGTGTACAGAGTTAAAAATCATACCCCACTCATACTCAACTCATCAATCGCCAGTTCAGACATGCAACAGCGAGAAACCGTAATGGTTGTCCAGAACTTCCCAGGAGCCGAAAAACTATGCAATGTTCTTTGCAACACATTATCAATGAGGATAAGCACCTCACCAAGACCTTTCCCACACCACCTCTTCTCGAATTTTAAACAACCATCAAACCTCAAACAGATCGTTGTCCATAGCAAACTGCCCGGCTTTCAGGACAACACCATACAACCTTGTCACAGTAGGCGCTGCAAGACGTGTCAGAATGTTAACATGGATACCACTATTACGTATGGGGACACCTCTCACCATATAAGTGGCAGGTACTCATGGGACTCAGCCAATGTTGCCCATGTCATAGGCAATGTACATTGCCATAGCCTCTGGTCTCACCAATGGATGAATGGACACCACACCATCAACAGACAGGAGTGTTCCCTCCCAGTCAGAGGAGAAGACTTCCGTGGTCTGGGACATTCAATCTCGGACCTTCGGGTGACCGTCCTCCAAGGCATACTTCAGGACAGGTAACAACGAAAAGTGGCCAAGCAGAGGCTGAAGCCAAGTTCGGTACTCATGGGGATGGCCTCAACCAGGACCTTGGGTTCATATCACAATACAGGTGACCCCATTGCACCACAGACACACACACAGACACACACACAGACACACACACAGACACACACACAGACACACACACAGACACACACACAGACACACACACAGACACACACACAGACACACACACAGACACACACTTATATCCCTTTACACTCTCACACATAGATACACTCTCTCAGACACTTGCATGGTGTCACCCCGTCACATAACCCTGCCACATGCACACATACAAATTCACCCTACAAACTTTTGTGTACTTGCAGAATTACAATTTACTTTGCTCAAAAACTGCATGAATCCATGTAAGATTCTGTAAATCTGTTTTTTAGATTGGAATCAATCTAAAATTCCCATTATGGCACAGACATACAGTCTCACACAGGGAAGCTCACACCTTAAATGCATTATCTGGGCCAAGATGACATCAAATATTAAAGTTCACTTGAGAATGTAACTTTTAAAAATGTTTTGCGATTTACATATGAAACAACTGAAACCAACAAGGTCATTCTAAAAGATGAGAGACTTTAACAATCCAGGTCTTTTTCAATCTACAATTTCAGTTGCATCACACTGTAAGCTTTTGCTATAAATTCTGTGTTTTACGATCTTATTGTCCGCAACCACCTGTTGAGGGAGCAGCACTGCGAAAGCTAGTGCTTCCAAATAAACCTGTTGGATTATAACCTGGCGGTGTTGTGATTTTTAAATGATCTTGCAACAGAAAACCTATAAAATGGAGCTCCATTCCCCTCCAACTCTTCCCAATATCCATGGTTCTGTATACACTATGCAGTCTATTAACCAACCAGCATCACCAAGTTTAAATCTGAAATGTTATGCCCTGTGTACAGTTGTATAAAGTCACCTTGAAATCAATTTTAAAAATAACAAGTTACTCATATAAGCTAAACAAATTTGAAAATGTATCTTTAAACATAGAATCTGAATTCTCTACAATGCAAAGAGGCCATTTGATCTAGATAACTACACTGGCCTTCCAAAGAGCATCCCATCCCATTCCCATAACCCTACATTCCCCATGGATAATCTACCTAGCCTACACACTACAGGGCAATTTCACATCACCAATCCACCTAACCTGTACATCTTTGGCCTCTCTGACTGCATGAAAAGCGTAATCACTGAAAAATTATGATTTTTTTTCTTGCTTATTTAAGAATTAATACTGCACAGACCCATAAGGCATGACCACCTAAAAAATCAATTTATTTTACCATGCAAGTAAAAGTCACTACCTACTGAATTTAGACAGAAATAGAATGGACAAAATAAAAACTGCACTTAACACCATAAATCAAAATTAAACATACTTTAGAAAATATTTGCAACTTTTCATGCTTATTTCTACAAATAAGAAACTTTCAAAACAGAACCAAGTACCTGCTATACTGGACTTTGATGCGGCCATTGGAGTGAATCCTTTGTCCATTCTTCAGCCAGCTAATTTTAGGTGTAGGAATACCTTCTGCCTGACACACAAACCTGGCTGTGCCAGCACGTGGCCGTGTCAGGCTTTCAGGCCACTCCACAAAGGAAGGTGGGGCTAGATTGGAACATTGAAAAATACCTAGTTAGGTTTTATGCTTATTTCGCAATCTTTACAAGTGTCATGCCTCTTACCTCATAAAAGAACTAAACTTAAATAACAAGGAAACCCCACAAAAAAAGAAAAATTCATAGCATGGAGTGCAATCTCAGTGGCAAAGTCAAGCACACCTTCAGTGGAAATCCAACATCCTATCGTGAAAGAACTTCTCTGGTCATAGATAATGAAAAATTATATTACAAGAAACTGAAGGCAATATACTGTTTCAATTCGTTTGAATCAACTTTGCATTTGGTGGGATAGGTCAATGCAAATAGTAACTCTGCATTACATGACTGATTTTGTGCATCATGATGGATGAGCTGCTACAAGACAGTGGATAGCTTCGCAACAACGTTTATATACACAAACACTAACTTCTCTGGTCCTCTTAAAACAATTTAATTAAAACAAATGACTGTCACCTTATTATAAATTCAAAGCACCAAGATTCTTTCAATGTTCTTTGCCTTGGGAGTGTAAACAAGACCAGCCATGAGGAACAGACTTCTCCTGTCTGCCACTGCAACAGTATTAAGTGCTTTGGTGCTCAGTCCAGTTCCTAATGAGTGCGGTCCACCACAAGAACTGGCTTTAATTAGGCAATTGTTAGCTATACAATGCAGTGGCCACAGGATGGCTGGTGCAAATAATGAAAATCTTATATTAATGTAACAGAGATTGTCTTTGGTCTAAAGTGCGCCAGCCCTGACCTATGTGCAGGTCAGCTTTATTGTGTGTCTGATGAGCTGTAACTAAATCTGCAAGCACAGATGCTATTCTCCTAAATTTAGGTAAACATGTCAACTTGCAGCACTAAGAACTCTTCATATTGACAATAGTCATAAGTCAAAAAAAAAGGCCCAAACGTCTGTTTACATGTTGTAAATCAGATATACAAGCTGAGAAACAGGGGATAAAAAGGAATCCATAAATCAGAAGACCAGTGTTCAATGCAAGAGAAAAATCATTGCGTCGGTTTAAAATACGTACTTCTGTTTTTATTTTTGAGAAAACTACTTTGATTACCAACTAAACCTTTCACAACAACCAAGCTATGTGAGTATAATGAATTAGCCATTGTTCTATTACTCACATATTTCTTACAGAATGCTTAGTATCTTATTGTATTCTTTTGACTCATTACCTTAAAAGTTTTACTCTACATAAATTAGCGTAAACACAATCTCAGCTGTGTGTCAGTTAGGTTGGCAACACCAGGTTGTCAACTGGAGCACACAATTGCAGCAGTGTCACTAAGGTGAGTGAGAGAGCAAGTGCTCAAGCAGACAGTCAGTCTCTATTTTTCGCCACACAAAATTCAGTTGGAAACTCGTGCTCTGATTGAAGAGACCATTTCCTAGTAGATGCTACTATGTGCCTTTGAACAATATGACTGGAGGGAGATGTAGTGGTTTGTGTCAAGGTTCGTCCCGAGTAGCTCCGTGACATAGAACTCTGCTCTATAACCTGTTCCCAGGAATGCACACCAAAATAAACATCAACTGTGCAACGAGGACCATCAACCCTGTGAAAGATGCTCTTTGGTCTACCCAAATCTTGTTGGTTTTCAAGAACAAGAAGTTGATCCCGAGTGAGTGGTGCAGAAGGTCACATTCTAAGGTCCAGAAGTACGTGCTGAGAGAGACACACAAACTTGGGGCAGCCGCCACCAAGGCACAGTGGGGAAGACCACTGTCTAAAGGTCTTCTTGCTGAAGCTAATGGCAGTCAGTTCAGTTATTGGACCTCCCAGCGCATCAAAGTACTAACATTTACAAATATTTATGTGTAAGAGATGTCTATGGTTTTTGGATAGAGTCAAAGTCCAATGATCTATTCATTTACTTGATATGCAACTGTACAGAACTGAACTGTATCCATGACAATGTGTATACATAAAGGCATATTTTTGAAATAAAAAATCCAAGATGCCAAAGTGACTCAGTGCACCTTTCTCGGCCATTATTCCTTCCTCAAAAGGACACTGAAAGAGATCAACTGAACACCCCATTCTCATGGTATACTTGGATACTGCTGCGTTCATCAACTTCTACCTCCACTACTAATGTTTTTATATAGCAATTCCAATAAAGTAAAAGCCCAAGATTTACTGGATTGCTAATAATAATCAATATAGTACACAAGGATATATTGTAATAGAGGACCAAAATGCTATGTCAAAGATGAAGCAGTGAGACAGGAAGTAAGATTTAGTGAGGGAATTCTAAGTACTTAGGGTTTTAGCAGCTGAAAGCGTGGAAAGCAAGGCAATAATGGAGATATCAAGAAGGCCAGAAGTACAGTAACACAAATATATCCAAGGGTTGTAGATTTGAGTCAGGAAGGGGGCAAGGCCATTGCACAACTTCAAAACGACAATAAAACTTTTTATATCACGAGGCACTTCACTAGGAGCCAATGAGGCCAGTAAGTATAAGAATGACAAGTGAAAGGATTTAGTAATGATGTCAGCATTTCCAAAAAGTGTCACTGTATATTAAATACTTGGATTATTTCTGAAAAATATGTTGAATGCTATACAATATCTTCATAATTTGATTTTATTTACAAACTTCAAGCAGCTAACACTGACACATAAATTAACAACAACTTGAAACATTGCTTCATTAAGATACTTGCACCTGAAGATACTGCACATACAGGAATCACAGACATGAGAATATGGTCAATGTCCCTGACCACAACTTCTGTTACTGAAGTTGCTGGCTCCAAGGAGCCAAACAGTACTGGTTAGCTTACCCAACACAGTAAGCATTGCTGTGGCGACAGTGTAATTGCGTGTGCCTGGTGTGGTGGCCCGACACACATATATTCCAGCATGCTCCACTTTCACATCAGATATCATCAAATTCCCATTCCCCAGAACCCGAGTGTTGAAGACATCAATAGATCGGTGATCTGTTTGGAAAAAGATATTTATATCAAATCACTAAAACCAGGTCAACATCGGACAGATTAACTCAAGCTGTTAAAAACGGGATAAATGTTAATATATTTCTTCAGAAAATTCTTGGCATTATTAAATGATAACAATTTCATTTTTCTTTAATGCTTAGAACAATACTAAGTTATTTTGATAAACAAGAAAGTTGCGGTATTTTAAATTGTCTATTTTGTCCAACTATTGCTTTGCAATGCCCGAATAGTAAGAGGAATCAAAAGAAGTGTGGAACTCACCTAAACGACTCCAAGAAACAAGAGGCTTCGGTGAACCAATGGCTACGCATTCCAGCATGGCAGTGTGATGCACAGGTACAGTGAGATTCTGGGGACCCGCTACAATCACTGGTTTCTGCAAAGTTTTTGGCTGCCAAGCTACTAATGGAAAACAAATTATCAGCACAAATAATCGCTAATTGAAAGCTATTACAACATGCTTCAAGATAGCATGACTTCATTCATGATGCAGACGGTCTCAGTTCAAAGATAATTCTTCATTTAACAAGTTAGGATAGGATAATTAGTTTCTTATTTACACAGTCTAACAGTAACCCAGTTTGAGTTTTGGACCCCAACATCGGTGTTATAATGGCCCTCCATTATAATTAGTGTAGAACACAAAAAAAGTTCAACTGACGAGCAAAAATAATCAAGAATGAAAAAAGTATAATTTAATGTACAGGAATAATATTAACAAAATAAAGTAATATAGTAGTGGCTCAGCTAGGTTTTAAACATATCATGAGTGGATGCACATATTTTGGATTAAAGAAAATTTTCACTTAAACATTAATCAGTTGTTGCAGTTAAGCGTATTAATAGAGCTTGTGTTTTAAACAGCACTACCCTGCAAATCAATGAATATTAGAAAACAAAGCTCCCCAATAAATGGTGAGAAGGTAACTAGAATTTGTTATGATATTTTGAAGGGTAGATTTGAAGAATGAAATGACCTTCTCTTGCTCTCATCCTACATTTCTACAACAATTTTATTGAAAATGAGGTTGTCATTTAGTGAAGGAATCCTAGGCTTTTTAAGCGAATTAGAAACTACCTCTCAGAACCCTCTGGGAAAGCTACTGTTCCAAGGGTAAGAGTCTCCAGAACAACTAGACAGGAAACAAAAGATGAAATTCTTTTGTAAAAAAGGAAACTAAATTTCATTACATAAGATTAATAAAATGACATCATTTGTTTCAAATAAATATGGAACCTCAGTTAAAAACAAACTAGCATAACTAAACCAACTAAGTTTGGTAAGGAAGCTGTTAACTATAAATTTCTTCTAGTTATAAAGTTAACTGCATGCAACATTTCAAGTTTCAAATTAATTTGGAATCTAATTAGGACAGCCTTCTTGGCCATTTGATCACTACTTGCAAAGTTTGTTACATTTGAAAAAGGACAACACAAGAAGATTCCTTGCCAACAATGAAACCAACATCATTTTAATCATACAATTTACTCCTCTTAATCCTAACCAAGTATCTTGATACAATGACTGAATAGAGTCATATTTTTAGGTATCACTGCTACTTGTATGACATCTCCTGGTTATCTGCCACTTTGGTTTGCAAATGGCATACAGCAATATTACTAAACCGCCCAACCTTTCTTACAAACCTAGCTGAGCAGGTAGGATTACAACAATTTGTGGCAAGCTGGACAAGAATCTGACCCAGAGGAAGGGACACTACCTTTCTGGATTTAAAACAAAAATCAACTTGTTCAGACATTTTATGAAACACCCCTGGAGCAGGTGGAATTTAAATACAGGCCTTCAGACCCAGAGGAACGGACACTACCAAATTTAAACCAGTTGAGAACCATTCCCTATAAACAAACAAAAACATATGACTACAACAAGAGAGAGTTAAGAATTGCCTGATTAGTTCAGCCACCAGCACTTTACTCACACTCACATCAAATGAAACTTGCATTCTCATCTCTTACATCATTTCCCTGCCACATTAGTATATATGTGCTCACTTTAGATCAAATGTGATGATTATGCACATCTTCAGCTGTGAAGCTGAACAAAGCATAAGTATATCACTTATTGGACATTGTTCAGTAGGAGAAACCGCTCATTGTGTACCTGGAATAACAGTTAAAATGGCTTCCATGCTCCTTCGCCTATTCGCGACATTGGTTGCAATACAACGGTAGTGTCCAGCATGCCGCCCTTCAACACCATAGATTTGAAGAACCCCAGTTGGAAGAGCAGTTATTCTGAAAAAAAAACCGATACCCTTTTAAAACACTCAAGTACTTGAATTGTGTGCATTTCTAGCAAAATAAAGTAGGCTACAGTGACAACATGGCTCACAATACTTGCAAGTTTCATATAGAGTCAGAGTCATAGAGATGTACAGCATGGAAACAGACCCTTCGGTTCAACCCTTTCATGCCAACCAGATATCCCAACCCAATCTAGTCCCACCTGCCAGCACTCAGCCTACGTCCCTCCAAACCCTTCCTATTCATATACCCATCCAAATGCCTTTTTAATGTTGCAATTGTACCAGATTCCACCACTTCCTCTGGCAGCTCATTCCATACATGTACCACCCTGTGTGAAAAAGTTGCCCTGTAGGTCTCTTTTATATCTTTCCCCTCTCACCCTAAACCTATGCCCTCTAGATTAGATTAGATTAGAATTAGATTACTTACAGTGTGGAAACAGGCCCTTCGGCCCAACAAGTCCACACCGACCTGACAAAGCGCAACTCAACCAGACCAATTCCCTTACATTTACCCCCTCACCTAACACTACGGGCAATTTAGCATGGCCAATTCACCTAACCTGCACATTTTTGGACTGTGGGAGGAAACTGGAGCACCTGGAGGTAACCCACGCAGACACGGGGAGAATGTGTAAACTCCACACAGGCAGTCACCTGAGGTGGGAATTGAACCCAAGTCTCTGGTGCTGAGAGGCAGCAGTGCTATCCACTGTGCCCCCGTGCCGCCCACTAGTTCTGGACTCCCCGACTCCAGGGAAAAGACTTTGTCAAGTTATCGTATCCATGCTCTTCATAATTTTGTAAGTCTCTAAGATCACCCTCAGGCTCTGACACTCCAGGGAAAACAGCTCCAGCCTGTTCAGCCTCTTCCTATAGCTCAAATCCTCCAACCCTGGCAACATCCTTGTAAATCTTTTCTGAACCCTTTCAAGTTTCACAACATCTTTCCGATAGGAAGGAGACCAGAATTGCATGCAATATTCCAACAGTGGCCTAACCAATGTCCTGTACAGCCGCAACATGACCTCCCGACTCCTGTACTCAATACTCTGACCAATAAAGGAAAGCATACCAAACACCTTCTTCACTATCCTATCTACCATATGAATTGAAACTGTGCTGCTAACCCAATTCTCGGCCATTAAAATACATCAGGAAGAGCACCACTGCAATCTCTGGGGAACTTTATTGTACGTCATCTTCTAGTCTGGAAGACCCCATTAACTAAGTCTGTTTCCGAACATTGTGAATGTTGTAACCATGTTGTTTGGTGCCCTTTCTATTACACGAATTCCAACATTGCTCAGAAGTCTGTTGCCTGGCACTTTACCAAAAACCTTTTGGAGTCCAAGTGCAACACATCAGTAGTGCCCTCAACACTTCAAAAGAAATCCAAGCAACTCAAACATGATTTGCGCTCAACAAGTCACTGTCAACCTCTCTCAATTAAAACTCCATTTGCTCATGTGACTATTAAACTATACCAAATTATCATCTCTTAAAAACTTCCTCGAACTTCAACTGACTTGGCTGTAGTTGCCGGGGTCAGACATTTCTTTCAAATAGGATTTATCATTTGCAATTTTTCAGTACTCTGGCACCACTCCAAGTTTAAAGAGGTTTGAAAAAATTATGATCAGTGCATCCACAATTTCCACATTCTCCCTTCTGAGATCCTTAAATACACCTCATCTGGTCCTGGTGCCTTGTCAACTTTTAACTGCAGTCTATCCAATATCTCAAATTTTAAAAAATATTTCAAATGTCTGAATTGCCTCATGAAACTGAATCAGTTGCCGAAACTGAACTAGTACCATTTGCCTGCATTTGCCCATACCTTTCCTATCCATATATCCAAATGACTTCCTATCCAAATGACTTTTCCATGTTGTAATTGTACTTGCCTCTACCACTTCCTCTGGCAGTTTGTTCTGTAGGGGTACTACCCACTGCGTGAAAAATACAATTGTACCTCATTCAATAAGGGTCAATATTTTCAATGATATTTAACATCAAGAATAATACTTTGAAAATTGAAATTCATCTCAATTCATGGGTTCTGAGCTGCAAGACTGAAACAGTACACCAAGGTGCACAGCATCATGGACAACAACTTCTAGATGCTCACCTTTCAGTTTTACATCGTGTCAGCAAATACTGACTGCTTTTCTGTTATCACCCATAAATTCAAAGCCAATAAATTTTAACACAGGTAACATTTTTGCTGAAAAAGAAATCAAACTACATCTAGTGAATGATGACAGCATTACGTCCCGATCACTCTTTGCATATGATTGTGTAAAGCTATGGATATTACCTGTCAGTAGCAAGTGGTAGTGCTGTACGGTTGAATTCCCAGGTGATGATTGGTGGAGGATTTGCATATATTTTGCAGATAAACCTTGCTACTTCACCTTCATTGACCACTGTATGGGTTGGCTGAACCTCAAATGGTGACATACCTGAAAATTCAAGGGAGATTGCTAATGGTTAGACATTTGTAAAGTTACTTCCTTTTTCATGGAGGGAACTCCAAAACGAAGAACTCAGAATTCAATAGAAACTGCAATCATGTCCCACAACTTTACAAAATGAGTACTGAATAGGTTCAACAACTTACAGTAAATAATGATCACCAAATATTAACTTTTAGAATTATCCAAAACAACATTTATAAATTTTTTTCATTACATAGAGACAAATTCCACAACTTACTTTTCGAAGTAGAACAAACAGTTTGCCATTGTTCACTACAACCTTTAAATCCAGGTACGTAGTTAGATTCCCAGACCAACTATCTACAAAACTGTTTATATACACTGATGATTACAAACTAGTGAATGGTTCTCAAAGGAGAAAGGAGAAAGGTAATGTGGACCTATGGGATAGAATTTAGAAAGTTCAGGGGATATTTTAGGGGAATTCTTAAAATATCCAGTTAAATCTGGCCTGCCAAAGACCTGGTATCTCATTAAAATATTGTTTAATTTTTTAATGGGAAGTTGAAGCATTCTGGCATTTCTACTTGAATTCCCGTTTAAGAAAATGGAAATTCCAAACGGAGGTCCTGTATGCACCAGCTATGTTTTCTCCTTTTATAGGAATGATAGCTTAAATTTGTTTTTATTACTCATTTATAGACAGAATCAAAATTGGGCTACATTTCCATCTGGTGAAATTTTATTTACATCAAAAATAAGCCGTGAATCTACTTTCAAGCCAGAAAAGATCAATGAATTAGTTAGCAGAAATATGGTTATGCATAAATGTGGTTACCATGTAGAACATCACTCCTACAGATACAGATCAGGAGTGTCATTTTTAAACTAATTAGATGCAAGAAAATATGCAACTAAAACTTTTGACTGATGTTTTCTGAATTCTGCACAAATGTGCTCATTTGATTAACAGAATGAGCTCTATTGATAGGAGGTTGACCTTTTCAATGTAATTGTCCCAATCTCAGGTGTTTTTGCCAACAGTAATTGAAAAGAACCTGATGAGGAGTCATTTCTCACAGCAGGAGCTGAAAGGGATGCCAAACCCTTGCACGATTGCACATTTGCAGATATAAAACTTCCTTCAGGATGTGATCATTCTGAGCCTCACCATGCAACTTACACCAGTGTCACTAACAAGCAGAAAAAAACATTACAGCTCAAATACTGCACACCTCGAAATCTGTACCTCATCAATATGTAAAAATGGATTAAATTCAAGTTTGCATGTCTTAAACAAAGACATGATTGTAGATCAATAGAAATCTTTAAAGATGAAAGAAACTCAAAACCCAAATGTGTAAAAATACAGATCGCAATCAATTAATAACCAACCAGTCCACAGAGGGTCCCATAACAGTCATGAGATCAATCTCGCTTCTGTGTAAACGATGCACACTATTTACCACTGGAAATTAAAAAGCCTATCCCACCGCGCACACAATTACTAGGAGACCATCTGCACTGCATGAAATTCGATGTGAACAAAAATAAAAAGTTTCAGAGAGTTAGCTTCCCCATCGGTTCACAGTCTATTCAGCAAATTGCCACACCCCACTAACCAAAGATTGGTGTTGGTTGATAAAACATTAATACAGGGCATCAAAACTGGCCCCATCTCTCCTTGGTTGGTCAAAAAAAAGGAACCAACGTTTTAATTCCTGACCATCATGCAGGACCACTGGTGGAAACATACGTTATGCCTCAGTGGTACAACAGCTTACTGACATTCACAGACTTCACACATGAACAGAGGAGACTTAGGGCAACATGCTTGTCAGCTGCGAAACTGTAATCCAAATAGAGATACACAGAGAGGGAAGGAACTAGTGGGGGAAAAAACTTCCTGCCTTGAAACTCCTAAAGTACCAGTTGATGCAATACACAAGAGAGTTGCTTATTGGCAAATCCAAGAAAATGGTGATCAAAATGACAGATTTATTCAAGACAGGAATAACAAGTCATTCCCAGTATCTGCAGCATAAACTAAAATATCTCTCGTCAGGAACAAGTTACCAAATATTATGGGTAATTTAACAAAATCAACCTTCAATTTATTTACAAGAGGTGAAATCATATTCACCTCCATTTTTATCCAAAAGTTAAAAACCACAAAACCAGGTTATTGTCCAACAGATTTATTTGGAAGCACTGCTCCTTCATCAGGTAGATTCTCTTGTTACTGGAATACTGCCCAACGAGTTGTGCTTTTCCAGTGCCACACATTTTGACTGATTTCCAGCATGTGCAGTCCTCACTTGCTCCTGATTTTTAACTTTATCCACCCCAGTCCAACACTGGCTCCTCCACCTCATTTTCATGCAGAAATTTAAATTGAGAACCAAATGGCTTTCACACTTTAAGCAGTTTTAATGCATCTGATTTTACAGTGAACGTAAATTGCTATCAGCTTTTGTCTGAGCTCAATACCGCTGACGCTCTCTTGCTTAACTAAGGAAAATGCCTTGTCACATTCTCTTACTACAACACAATTATCTTCCTGAGAGATGAAAGCCAAAAAGCTAGCCAATGCTAATCCAATTTACAATCAGTTAAGGTTTCCCATACGTAACAACATTTTACACCCCTGCTGCATGAGAGGTACTTGCTCACATCACTACACATTACAGGATTTACTCATGGTCCAGAAGAGCAGATGTTGGATGAGATATACAGCATCAAAATTAATACAAGGATTTCAATAAGAAATGAGATACTTCTCTCTACATCCACAAACACTCAATGCACGTATTACTAGATAAGAAATAGTGTGGGTAACTTGCGCAGATCAAGTTGAAACTTTACTGACTGTGCGAAGAAAATAACTTTAATTTGCGCAAAAGTGTGTACAAAATAACCATAACTTATATCTTTACACAGTACTTGCTTACCTTTATAACGAATTTAATAAAACATTACAAACTAAGAAAATGTGCTGGGAAAGTGTTTCTTGTACTGCATGCACAGTAGAAGTCCAAGCTATTAAAGATGAGAGAGAAATTTTATTTTTAATCAGGTAAAACATGGCCTGTCTGGTTTCTATCAGAGTCTTACAACATATAAAACATTCAGGTTGGATTTTGACAGTGCCCTCAGTATTCAACTATAGTGCCAAACATTAAGCCAAGGCTGACACAGGAGATAACAGATGAGTTGATTTCAGACAGATCACAGCCATTTTCACAGGGTGACAATTCAAATTGTCAGGTTGTGCACAAGATCCAAGACCTGAAAGAATGCAATTCAGATACCTGCTTCTCAGATAAGACTTGGCCAAGTTTAATTATCAAGTTAATGAGATAGTACAGTCCAAGAGGAATGGAGATTCTACTTTCAGTTGAGGTAAGTAGTCAGTCATCAAAAACCATTCTTGGTAGAAAGCAAGAAGATTACATTGCTAGGTGATTTCCAGGAGTTTAGCTGGAGGCTAGTCTTCCGAAGTTAAAACAACGTTTGTGAAATACTGCAGAAAGCAGAATCATTATTTCCTCACCCTTGACGCAATTACATTGCTGGACAATGGCTAGAGTGATTATGTAAATAATACTTTGCAATCTTTTGGATATCAACACCAGCTCATTCGTGCAGAGTGGAGAATTTACCTCTATATTCATTATCCCTTCTCCTTCAGTTTTGTGGGTTTCCCTACCAACTTATTGTCCCCAAAAGAGTTTTATTGACACTGACAGACCTTAAAACATTTTGATGTAACCCACACCTTGTGAATCCTGCCTAGGTAGTGATAATTAATCAGCTGTAAATCACTCAAGATTAACATCCTCAGATAGTCCAGTGTACAGTTGCTGCAGGGGATTTTAAAAAAACCAAGAGTGGAAACTCTGGCTGATTTCTTCCGACGTAGCAATGTCAGCAATTCAGGTTGGGGTACTATTTTCTTATTTGGCTGAGAGCCACACTGTCCTCAGACTTTTGTGGAAACAAGAAAAACGATGGATAAAAATGAACACTTCATTCTGGGGAATGCATAAACAGGAGAAAGTGTACTTACTGTCTACTTGCTTTCTACCAAGAATGTTTTTGATGACTGACTACTTACCTCAACTGAAAGTAGAATCTCCATCCCACTTGGACTGTACTATCTCATTAACTTGATAATTAAACTTGGCCAAGTTTTATCTGAGAAGCAGGTATCTGAATGCATAAACAGTATAATACATTTACTCCAGTTTCCTCCCACAGTCCAAAGATGTGCAGGTTCGGCAGACTAAAATTGTCTGAGATGTTTAGGGATGTGTAAGCTAGGTGGATTAGCCACAGCAAAATGTGCAGTTATAGGGATTACAGTAGGAGTTGGGTCTAGGTGAGACGTCCTTCAGCAGATCAGTGTGGATTCGATGGGTTGAATGGACTCCTTCCACATTCTAAACAGGTTCTAAATTCTTCTAAATAAATACAAGGTGCAAATTTTGATATATGGTATCACAAATAAGACTATCATTCAAAACTACATCATTGGCTGCAAAATGCTTCAGAATAAGCAGAGGACATGAAAGTTGTCTTTTACTTGTAAATACACTTTTCTGAAAAAGGGCATCAAACAATGTGAAAAAATTAAGCAAGCAACCTTTAAAAGATGCAAGGAACTTGACACGGGGTAGGAAATGTTTATTTGGGGGGTAAAAACTAAGTTGACTTAATAATGTATTATGTAGAGCAAAAACAAATTGTTGAAGCTAAGAACCAGATTAAGAATAACAATTGGCAATGGAACATCTTACTATTGTACATCCTCAGAGTCTTGGTCTCCAAATTTGAGGAAAGACATTCTGGCTATTGAGGGAATGCAGTGTAGGTTCACGAGGTCAATTCCCGGAATGGCTGGACTATCTTACGCTGTAAGATTGAGCGACTGGGCTTGTATACGCTTGAATTTAGAAAGCTGAGGGGGGATCTGATTGAGACGTATAAGATTATTAAAGGATTGGACACTCTAGAGGCAGGAAGCATGTTTCCACTGATGGGTGAGTCCCGAATCAGAGGACGTGTTTTTTTAAAAAAAAAAAGGGGTAGGTGACTTAGAACAGAGTTGAGGAGAAACTTCTTCACCCAGAGAGTAGTGGGTGTATGGAATGCTCTGCCCCAGAAGGCTGTGGAGGTCAAGTCTTTGGATACTTTCAAGAAAGAGTTGGATAGAGCTCTTAAGGATAGTGGAATCAAGGGTTATGGGGATAAGGCAGGAACAGGATACTAATTGAGGATGATCAGCCATGATCATAATGAATGATGCTGGTTCGAAGGGCAGAATGGCCTACTCCTGCACCTATTGTCTAAGACGATGGGCAATTTAGCATGGCCGCTCCACCTAACCTACACATCATTGAATTGTGGGAGGAAACTCACACAGACAAGACAACAATGTGCAAACTCCACACACAGACAATCACCAGAGATTGGAATTGAACCAGGTTCCCTGGCACTGTGAGGCAGCAGTGCTAACTGCTGAGCCACCATGCCACCCTTGCATTGTTCCAATGCCTCATTTCCTCCTGAATCTGCCCAGGATAAACAGCATTCAGCAAGGTCTTCAAATCTGTTGCAGAAGTTCAATAGAGCAAAAGAGGGCATTAGAGTCAGATGTACAGCACAGAAACAGACCCTTTGGTCCAACTCATCCATGCCAACCAGATATCCCAACCCAATACAGTCCCACCTGCCAGCACCCAGCCCATATCCCTCCAAACCCATCCTATATCCATTTAGCTGCCTTTTAAATGTTCCAATTGTACCAGCCTCCACGGCTTAGTCTGGCAGCCCATTCCATACATGTGCCACTCTGTGCATGAAAAAGCTGTCCCTTAGGTCTCTTTCCCCTCACCCTAAATCTATGCCCTCTAATTTTGGATTCCCCCAACCCCAGGGAAAAGACTTTGTCTATTTATCCTATTCATGCCCCTCCTGATTTTTAAAGCCTCTAGAAAGGACACCCCTCAGCCTCAAACTCTCCAGGGAAAACAGCCCCAGCCTATTCAACCACTCGCTATAGTTCAAACACTCCAACCCTGGCAACATCTTCGTAAATCTTTTCTGAACCCTTTCAAGTTTTACAACACCCTTCTGACAGGAAGGAGACCAGAATTGCATGCAATATTCCAAAAGTGGCCTAACCAATGTCCTGTACAGCCGCAACATGACCTCCCAACTCCTGTACTCAATACTCTGACCAATAAAGGAAAGCATACCAAACACCTTCTTCATTATCCTGTCAACCTGCGACTCCACATTCAAGGAGCTATGAACCTGCAGTCCAAGGTCTCTTTGCTCAGCAACACTCCCTAAGACTTACCATTAAGTGTAGAAGTCCTGCTAAGATTTGCTTTCCCAAAATGCAGCACCTCACATTTGTCTAAATTAAACTCCATCTGCCACTTCTCAGCCCACTGGCCCATCTGTTCAAGATCCCGTTGTAATAAGGTAAACGTCTTTGCTGTCCACTACACCTCCAGTTTTGGTGTAATCTGCAAACTTATTAACTGTACCTCTTCTGCTCACATCCAAATCATTGATATAAATAATGAAAAGTAGTGGACCCAGCACTGATCCTCGTGGTACTTCACTGGTCACAGGCCTCCAGTCTGAAAAACAACCCTCCACCACCACCCTTTGTCTTCTACCTTTGAGCCAGTTCTGTATCTAAATGGCTAGTTCTCCCTGTATTCCATGAGATCTAACCTTGCTCACCAGTCTCCCATGAGGACCCCTGTCGAACACCTTACTGAAGTCCATATAGATCACGTCCACTGTTCTGCTCTCATCAATCCTCACTTCTCTCACAATTACATGGCAGTTAACTAACTGGATACGTAACCATGCAACACATCTTCCAGTAGAGGTGGGTAGGAGGTCAACGCCCAGCTGTTTCCTTTCAACATTTAAGATTGAACATATTTAAAAGGACGCCAAGACAGACATTCACTCCCTGCAACCCAGGTGTATCAATGGACACTCATGTTTGGGTTTAGGTTTGGCTCTGCAGCTGTGCATGCCCTCTTTTCACTTGCCATCCTAATTGGATTCCCTTACTTCAAACCCCTGCCCGATAAAACCACACAAACTGGCACCATTTTTTTTTAAAGAAATCCCCCTCTGCAGATTCTCCTGCAGGCCGTCCAGGAATGTCAGGGGGTCCTGCTTTCCAGGGTTGGCAGCAAGAGGCTCTCCCATTTGTCCAAGGCAGCCTGCTTGGTAATAGGCAGCATATGTCCAGGGCTATATGGCCCACAGAAGGTCCTGGGTGAAACACAGCAAGAGAGCGATGAACTGCACACTTTAAAAAAACAGTAATGACCATTTAGTTTATACTGCAAACTGGCATACACAAGTGCAGCTGAATTGTAGACAGGAAAGGGAATTACAGACCTCAGCATCGAATGGGAAAGTGGACTGAGAGGGACAGTTGATGCTCCGAAAGGTGTACCAACTGCAGGAATGTATATGTTTACTAGGGAGGGCACAGGAGCACACATCATAGGCACACAAGCTCATTTACACTGATTATTGACCCTTTGGACTGACACCCAATCCTTTGCTGCCCACAACAGACCAATCAATGTAAGTGAGAAAAGTCTTAACGGAAGTGCCCCTGACATCAGGCTCCTCATTCAGCAAAACTATAGGCCACAGATGTCAGGGAAGGACCCTAGGCAAGAATCCATGATGTAAAGGCCAGAAACTCCAGAGTCCGTGAAGATTTGTCCTGTCTTGTGATGACCAATACATCTACTGGATTAATGCAGAAACTTAGCTGGACCAAATTCTATTTTCTTCAGGTTTCCAGAACAGCAAGAAAAAAAAAAGAGGCAGACAATCTAAGCCCAGGCCAAACTCCATCACAACCTCAAAAGGATGAGGGATCAAATCCTCAGAATGCATTCAATCATGACATTCCCTGTACCATCTTCTGGCAGAGAAATTCTGGAGTAAGCAAAGATGATGGACAGAGCACAGCGGATGGAACATGTAAAAGCTCAGGTCCTTGGTACTTTGCTGTTAGAGATGAAACCTCTGCACAGCATCCTCCAGGTAAGCCTCTGCGCTCAGTGAAATTCTTAAAATTAGCATACATAACAACACACAAGCAGACTTCCAGACATGTTCCAAAGAGCATGGCAGCACATCCTGAAGCTTCCCAGAATTGGTCAGTTTCATCCCACTGTCAGGCAGTGGATTTATAGCGCAAATTCCCTACCCACCTTGCTTCTCACTCTTGAGAAGTACACAAAATCCTATCCCGAGTCAGTCAATCACAATTTCAAACTTCCAATTCTTGAACTATTGGCCCTCTATTTACCGCAATGTTTGTTCAATTGAACATGCGCTTATGTCTCTCATTTGGCCATCTCAAGCATGGCCTAGCTATCTTTCTTTTCTGCCAAAACTGCCCATTACGCCAGGGCCAAACTGAAAAAGAAACAATTATCCTGATGGCTTGATTGCGCTATAAATCCACTGCCTGACAGTGGGATGAAACTGACCAATTCTGGGAAGCTTCAGGATGTGCTGTCATGCTCTTTGGAAAATGTCTGGAAGTCTGCTTGTGTGTTGTTATGTATGCTAATTTTAAGAATTTCACTGAGCGCAGAGGCTTACCTGGAGGATGCTGTGCAGAGGTTTCATCTCTAACAGCAAAGTACCAAGGACCTGAGCTTTTACATGTTCCATCTGCTGTGCTCTGTCCCTTCCATCTTCAATATGCACAAAGCATTTGAACATATCTAGCAGTATTCTGAAGGCATCATTCAGTTTTCGCACTATGGTAAACCCTTCCCATCTCCAGCCCTGAACCAACAGCTTCAGGTTTCCCTCCAATCACCTATCTGAGCTCCACTCATTGATGAAGCCCATCAGCTACTCCCTTAGCCCAATTAAACAACTGGAGGCTTAACTTCCCACCTGATATTGGAAATGGTTCCCTCAAGATAGTGTTCTTCCTCTATGCTAAAGTCTCCCAGAACTCCACTTGGCCTTATTCCCATCATGGATGACTTTCAGTTGTAGTGGTTCTATATTCTGCTAATCCTTCCCTAAAATCCCTCCATTTCCTTGAACTCATTTAAGATTCCATGCTAAAACACTTCTTTGAACAGGTTTGGTCATAGCTCCCAATTCTTCTCTTCCCTTTTTTGTCTCATTATATTTTTGCAAATTGCCTTAGAATATTATGCTACAATGAAAGGCGACACAATATTGTCACGATCAACATAGTTATCTTTGAATATTCCCTCAGTTTGCACACCATCACAATTTGTTCTGAAAATGTAGAACAATATTTGATGCAATGACAGAATTAACATGCTAGTGTCATCCCAGTAATATTTCACATAAAACTGCAAAATGCCCATGTGGCATTATAATGGAAAGTAACACCTGAAATTATGCACTGATTTAGGGGCTTTTCCCCCAGTACCAGCAACATTTCAAAACGAAAAATCTAAAGTCATACAAACAAGACTCAATCTCATCTCTCCGTCATGGAGATTAGAAATGCAATGTTTGTTAATCATTGCTCAATATCCAGCAATTAAGACTCTTCAGATACTGAAGTAGTCTACTTCCAAATGCAAAATTTGGACAATAGCCCGTTTTCGGCTTAAAAGTTGCAAGTAACATTCATACGAAGCCAATGCCAAGCAATGACTGTCTCCAATGAGAGAAATCTAACCATCACCTTTTGATGTTCAATGGTATTACCAAAGCTGATTGCCCCAGTGGCAACATCCAAAGGGTTACCATTGACCAGAATCTGAACAGGATTACACATGCAAATACTGTGGCTACAATATCATGACACCAGGAATACACTGATGAATAATTCCTGTCTTCCTAAAGCCTGCACATCTATGAGATGAGTCTGAAGTTGGTTGAATATTTTCCACTTGCCTGAATGCATGTACTTCAAATACTCAGAACCACAACATCCAGGACAAAGCACTATGTTTAACCAGTACTCATCCACCACCTTCAACATTCACTCCTTTCCCTACGTGGCAGCAGCATCATGGACCATTAATGAAATACACTGCAGTAGCTCCAAGGATCCTTCAAACCCACAAGCTCTATTTAGAAGGACAAGGGCAGCAGATGCACGGAAACATCACCTGCAAGTTCCCTCGAAGTCACACACCATTCTGGCTTGGAGCTATAAAATTGTTAAGTAAAAAATCTCAGAACTTCCTTCCTATCAGCACCATGAGTTTCAGTAGACCTCAGGGACTGCGATTCAAGAAGGAAATGCACCATTACATTCTCCACAGGAATTAGCAATGGGTAATACATGTTGTCCTAAAGCGATGCCCACATTCCAGGAAAAATAAAAAAATTCAAATGAATGAGAATTGATATTACAAGCTGGTATTCTTGACTCAGTAGTACTGCTGCTGGTTCACTCTAAATACCAAGGCCGAAGTACAATAAAATACAATACAAATAATCTAAAACTGAAAATTAGAGACCGATTGCAGAGGAACCTCAATTATCCAAACGTCAGATTATTCAGAGATGATTTCAAGCTCCCGCAAAAACATATCAAATAGCAAGTGGATTCGATTTACCTGTACTCAAATGTGAAAATGCTGGCAAAAACAAAAGAAACAAGCAAATCAAGCATCAGTGACTGGATTTTTTTTAGGTAAAGGTTGCTACACAGCCCTTTGCAAAAGTAATGTTTTACAGTATTCCTGGCACTTTACAAGGCCATTTTAAAAAGGTAGAGAACATAAATGAGGCAGGGCTTCCGCCTTTCCATGGTGAGACAGCGTTCCCGGAAACTGATACTGTAAACGGGGTCTTACAATCGTGGAAGCTGTTCAGAACCTTGTTTAGTACTAGATTTCATGGTAAGGGTTTAGTTCTGCTCATTTTAACCTGTAATTTGCATACTGCAAAGATTAATTTGTTTAAACGGCAGACTCATTAAAATTATAGCTTTAAACAAATTCTCCAACAGAGCACACAGTGTTAGATCAGTATGGCTTCCCCTGTTTAAACTAAAATTGATTATCCAAACGAAATAGCACCCACCCATCTTGTTCGGAAGATCAAGGTTCCTCTGTATACAGTTGACTGGCATCAAGAATTCTACTACTTAACCTTAATTCACAACACTACAATTAGCAAAAAGCAGAGATCACTTCATTGTTAAAACCAAATACAACAGCTCCAGCCATTGGACTGCAGTATAAAATACTGCATTTCATATTTGAAAAAAAAAGCATCAGTATTGTGAAGCATTGTATCTGAGTTATTAACTGTCCATCAGGACAGTTTTAGTGTATACTGTATGATTGATGCTATCCATAGTTAAATGTTTACAAAGCAAAGTAGCTTTAAGCAGGACATCAATAAGCTTATAAGTGTCTCCTAAGCTATCCAAGCAAGACAAACACCACAGTCAAGCTCAAATTTAGGTCACATTACCTACAACGCACTTTACCTTTTGACAAATTAAAGTACAAAGAAAAATCTTAATGTAAGTGACTACTTAAGTGAATGTTTCCCTGTTGATCTGCATGAGTTAAACGTTAAAACTAGCAATAAAAGGAATATCACAGAACATTACCTCACTCATTACTGACAAGATTTTAAAAATCCACGAGAGGAGGGGGAGCTGTTACAGATATGGCTTATATGTACGTCAAAAATAAAACATAAAAGGTGAGTGATGAAAGCTGGTTAGATTTTACAAATAATTCATGAATTTAGAGTTAGTACAAATTATTTCATTTGCCATTTAATTTACCTCTCATTTCAGGAGGAAGTGAGAACTACAGATCCTGGATATTTCAGGGCAACCCCCTCCACTAAAACATCTCTCAAACATGAACCTTTCTACAGATTAATAATGTCCAGGATTTATTTCCACATCAAGAGGCAATTCCTTTCTTGGGATGTTCCATGTGACAGGCTAATTAAGCAATCTAAATAAGGTCAGGCAGAGGTGGAAGCAGTAATACCTACTGCCCCCTTCCCTCCTTCATTTTCTGAAAATCTTCCACAGTCAATCCGGCACCCAAATTCAAAGCATGTATTATGCCAGAAATGCTTCATCCATGAATCACATAACAAGAGGTGAACCTTTCAATACGTGAACTACTGGTTTGAAGAGAAAAATGAAGTGCACATTTGTTTCCCTAGGACAATGCTTTCTGGCAAGGATTATCTCCCTTCAAACTGTGGAATAAACACTCAATGTTTATAGAAATATGAATGAGTTAACAATTCTGCATCCAGTAAAACATTATAACATGACAACAATCTAGTCGTGATTTGACTTGGAAACCCTTTGGCGAATTTACTTTTTACTTGCCAATTTTTAAAATTAGTTTCCAAAATAAATGAATTTTAAAAATTTTCTTCCCAACTGTAGTAATTATTTTAAATCAACACCCACAAAAGAAAATCCCCAACATTCTCTCAGAATCTTGTAGTTCACAAAGATCACCTCATCTTTCCAAAGCCTAATGGAGCCCAATTTGCCGAACCTTTCTTCTCAAACCCAAAGAACCAAATTTGGTACAAAGGCAAATATGCTTAAAGACATGACATGCTTCCCTGATTAGTTGGAGGATGATTTTTCGTTCATGAAGACTATAGCAAGCAGGAGGCATTTCATTTCCTAAATTAGGGTAAAATGAAGCTACAGGAACTTTACATAATTGCTCCCATTGGGAAAAAGAGAAGAATCGAGGAAATGCAATGTCTGATCTCCAACTACAACATCTAAAAAGACCCTCATTCTGCCTTAGTTGAGTACTGTCTCCTGTTCTGGGCATCACATTTTTAGAACAAAGGGAAGGCAATTCAAAGATTTGAGAGAATGGTTCTAAAGATGAGGAATTTCAGTTAGGAAGATAGACTGTGGACTTCAGGTGCATTTTCCACGGTAGACTAACAGATGATCTGACCAAGATCTAAATGATCAAAGCCAGAAGGTGCAGATTTAAAGTAATTGGCAAAAGAAAAAAAAATGAAATGAGAAAGGAAAATTTCACACAGCAAGCAGTTAGATCCAGAAAGCTTTCAAAAGGAAATTCAGTGGTAACTGAAACAGGATTACAGGAAACAAGCAGAAAAATGGCACAAAGTGCAATGCTCAAAAGGTGCAGATGAGATGGACTGAATGGCTTCCTATACTGTAATAATTATGCTTAAAAAACCCATATTTGGAATAAAAGGGTGATTATTTGCAGGTAAATGTCACAACTAATCCATAACATTCCACAATAACTAAGTTAGGTGCCTCTTTCTGATATGCACAGCTTTAGGAAGGAGTTAGTCAATCATTATTACCCACATTTCTTCAAATTGTGTCAGAGGAAGATATTTATCAAGGTTCTTGAAGAGGAGTTGAGTCAACCATATTAAGTGATAAGTGATCAGAGTTAATGGCTTGTTTTAAAAGTTATCTTGGGGAGATGCATTATTTTAAGAAAACAGCATTGAATAAATGCACAAAAAATTGTCAAAAGGAAACGGATTGGTGGTGCCATCTGAGCAAGCAACTGAGACAGGGAATGACTTCATTAAGGTTTGAGTGTCTGGGTGAAAAGGGATGAATTTTTTTTATTTTGATGCTTGTAACAAGATTACTCAAATAACTCTCATACATTAGTTAAAAATCACACAACACCAGGTTATAGTCCAACAGTTTTAATTGGAAGCACACTAGCTTTTGGAGTGTCACTCCATCAGGTGATCGTGGAGAACTCAATCCTAAAACACAGAATTTATAGCAAACATTTACAGCGTGATGTAACTGAAATTTTACATTGAAAAATACTTTGATTGTCTGTTGAGTCTTTCATCTGTTTGAATACCATGATAGCTTCACTTCTTTCATGTGTAAATCACAAACTTTTTTAAAAAAAGAGTTGCATTTTCAGGTTAGCTGTAACAATGGGCGATAGCCCCCTGTGTTCTGTCTATGCCAGTATGTTAAGATCGCTCATACATTAATACACTTTGCACTGTCTTGTGTAACAAATGTCTTAGGTTCTTTTAAGTACGTTGGCAGCCTCTTGTGAATATGTTCAGTGCCTGACCTCCAGGGTTAAAAAAAAACTCCAAATGATCTTTCAAGCCAGCCACTGGCTTGCCTAATAATACCATCAGCTGGGATCAGAATAATAGCAACATTTGGATAGAGCTGCACACCAATATGTTTGATCTCTTTATTTCCTAGAAGGCTCAAACAGTGCAAATTCAGGACTGATTACCGCTGATGCTTTTAACCAAGTAGTCAATTCATAGGGTAACTGGACTGCTTCCATTGTAAATCGAATATACATATTTGAGTTTATCGATAAATATCAAATGGTGCACTTCAGGGGCATTAATTTAAAACTGCAGCAAAGCATCATTTTGACTCCATGATAACTCAGGTCCTCGGGCAGTACATTATTTTCAAAGTAAGCAGGAGCTCAAATACTAAATGAAGCAAAGTTCAATCTATTGGCAATGCCATAGTTGTTCAAGTGACAGCTTGGAATGCTGCCAAAAAATTCAATGACCCAAACCCATGGCAATAACCTCTATAATAGATTTAATTTCCAAGACATAACTCTTCAATCAACACAGTAATCCACTTTGTGATTTACAAATCAAAACAGTTAAAACACAGTAGTTACTTCCTATGCCTGTCAAAATCTATTACCATACTATTTAGTTCTTTTCAGGATTCTCTTCCAGCTACCGTCTTGCCTAGGCAGAGATGAGACAACAAACCTGCATAAAGGAGATTCAGTTTCGTGTTCTCACTTTTACACAAATCAACAATTCCCAGAAAGTCATTAGTAAATCCCAAAAGACAGTTTACAAAATAATTGACCAGTTTCCAATACTTGTGACTATATCATTAGAAATTGGCAATTTATTAAATTAAACTTCCTGCCCTCAGAAGCATCAACTGTGGTGAATATATTTTTAAAAACTTTGCTTTTAGTGTCAATTTAAAATATTAAAGCAACAAAGAAAATATAAATTTGGGTTCTCTTGATTTGATCACATTGAATAATTGTATTTTTCCATACAACTCAAAATTATTCATTCTCCGCTGATAAATATTTATTTCTTGATTGTTTAAGTTTCTTACCATGCTTTTTTACAATGGAATACATGGAAACCAGTCAATAAAACAATGATCTCTTAAAAGCAGGTTCCAATTGCATTATTGGAACAACTACTAAATTAACAATCTTCCTGTATTTGCTTAAATATTTTAAATTTTAATATGTTCTGCATTATAGACACACTAACTATTTGATATATTGACACAGATTCCAATCTCAACTGGAAACCATATTTTTGACACTAATCGGGCCAAGTTATACTTAGGAGGGTCCCCACACAATTCTTGGGTAAGAATTTCCCGTCATAAAAATAGGAGAGCAGTCGAGGAATCATTACAGCATGTGCATCTGTCTGCGTGCACGTATATAATGTGATGTGCTCCTCAATTTAAATTTTCAGCAACACTTCAGACACCTGTGAAAGAGCAAATATGTAAAACAAGTTTCAAGTTTGGAGCAATGGTTATTTTTCCAAGTGAATCAGGGTTGGGGGAGGGGAAGATGTAGGATGCCAGGAAAGTGGATGGCCATGTAGGAGAGGTTGAGAGGTCAGGTTGCAGATTTGTGGAGGAGACTGTTCTTCAGATCTAGCAGTTAGGGTTTTTCAGTTGGTAGGTTCCATTTAGTAGTTATCCAGGAGGTAGAGTAGACTTTCAATGCTCCAAAACGTCCAAATTTTAAAAAAGACAACTCTTGAATAGTCCCAAATGCAGGAAGATCACAAATCACGTGAAGTAATATCATAAAAATTAAATCAGAATCCCCACAGCATGGAAGCAGGCCATTTGGTACATCCAGTCCACACCGGCCCTCCAAACAGCACCCACTCAAGCCCATCCCCACATCCCGCTCCTGTAACCCTGCATTTGCCATTACTAATCCACCAAGCCTGCACATCCCTGGACACTACAGGCAATTCAGCATCACCAGTCTACCTAACCTGCACATTCTTGGACTGTGGAGAGAATGAGAGCATCTGGAGAAAACACCCCACAGACACAGGGAGAACATGCAAGTCCACACAGGCAGTAGCCACAGGGTGGAACTGAACCAGGTCCATAGAGGTAAGGCAGCAGTGCCAACCACTGAACATGCCCACAATTTTGTACAAGGCAAAACTTCAATGTGTTTCATAATATAAACAAATACATTGTGCATTTAAATTGGCCTCTTCATTGGAAGCCTGTAATTTTGCTATTTCATATTATCATTCTTTAGGTAATTAGTATAAGTGTAAGAAATTAGCTACATAATGAAAAGCAACAACTCACTAAGCTGATTCGCTCTGATACAATAAGTCTTCAAATAATTGATCTATGGAAAAATGTTTTTTAAAATTTGCCTCAGGGAACAACCTCAAATTACTTATGTTTTTTTAAAAAAGGTAACAAAGATATTAATCACTACATCCCAAAGTTTACACCATGGGATTTACTCATATGGCATAGGGTAGTCGGCATCTCTTCAATTGCAAGAAGCAATATTTAGCCAAATGTGATTGCAAATATAAGCTTGTTGCTACAAGCAATCTAGCCACTTCTGGAAAAGATAGCATATTCATGGCTAATAGCAAATAAACATATACCCCTCATCATAATTGCCAGGCAAACAAAGAACTGTCTACACATCAGGTGTTTAGTTGTTTATCTGCTTAGCTCATCAATCATAGTGCCTCTTTAAGAAGCTTTATCTTCAAAACAGAGGCAATGGCTTAGAGTTTTTCTCAGTCACCCAAGATCCAATGACACCAGCCCAGATTAGCAGGCACTGGGTTCTGAAGCCTTAATTGATGATTAAAAAATACAAGTGTCAAAAGATCCATAGAAACTAATCTACACAACAAAATCAGAAATATCCTTTGCCCTGCGTTCCAACCATTGAGCTGATTGATATCTGCACTAACTCAAGTTAAAAATGTAAAGTATTCAACAGTGTTTGCTTTTTAAAGCCATCTACCAAAGTTTATGTGCTAATGGGATATATATAGTGAAATGAGAGAAGGAAGGGAGAGAAAGAGAAACCAGCCAAGAAAGAGGATTAAAGGATCTTCTGAATTTCACATGCATGAAAGTTGCACTAATTCTATTTTATCTAGTCTGATTGTTCAGCTGTGGCAATTCAATTCAAATGACAAAAAAGCCCTCTGCATCTGAAAACATTTTGTAACTGTCCTGACTAAAGAGCCCTCAGGAATGCAAGAGCTTATTTCCTGTCAACAGGATAATTACTGGAGGATTTCTAAATAGAGGTGGTGGGGGAGAATGGGGGTTGGGGTTGAGAAAGAAATCAAAAATCCTTAAAATGCACAGAGTTTGAAACTTTTTTAAAAAAAACTAAGCACATGGGAGATGTGATACTTCCCCTTTTTAAACAAGAACACTTTCTTGAATATACCTTTAAAACGCTGTATTGTATTTATATAACTGACTTTCTACAGCTGGTATCCTCTTTAATTTTCCACTTCCATACCCATTGCTGCTTTAGAATTTTACTGTCCATTTACTTTTATCTTTATATTTCTAGCTACTGTCTCTTATGTAATTTTTAAATTATCCTTCAATTGCCTTTCTTTCTATCCTCCTGTTCAGCTCATGGCAGAGGTGAGGGGGTGGTGCATCAATAGTAAGGCAGCAATAACGTTTTCTGTAATTTTCAGACATCACTGAATCAAGGAAGTTGTGCTTAACTAAAAGCTGACTAGCATTAATGAAATCCCAGACCAGCAGCTTTGCCTTCATATTTGTACTGAATAGTGGTGTACAGAAAATATACATGAGCTCCAGAATAGGTTCCTTCTCCATAGTTAAATTTTCTTACGAAGAACCTCTTTTGAAAGTTATTTCCTAAATCTGAGTATCCTACTGCTGCTTAAAAAGAGGGGAGGTCAGAAATGTAAAGGATGAAAATCAGTCAATTCCAGTAACAAAGCCAGAACAGAACTGATTTCTATGGAAAAGAAAGTTGGGTGTGGTATAAAACAGCCTGGCAACTTCACACTCCTGGCGATGACCAATTTCACTCATGAACAATTAGCTTAATTTATCCTTCCCTTTTTGTAATGATCACTTTACCCATTCTGCACTCTACTAACCTTGTAAGTAAATAAAAGCAAAACACACACTTAACCAATACTGCCAGTACCTCTACTCAGTCAGGCTCCAGAGACACACCTGAGCAGCAAGACACCCTACTCCCCATCCCCATAACCTAAGAGTATTAGCAGAGATATCTGTAATTCTAATTCAGACTTCATGTGCATTCTTAAGTTAAAATTGCTCCATCATTAGTAACCATTCCTTCAGTTACATAGGTCTGACATTCTAGGATACACCTTTCAATTTTGCTTTCCTTAAAGCATTCAAAACCTAAACTCAACTAAGCTTGTAGTCAGCTGATCCACAGTGTCCTATGGGGCTCAGTGTCATACTTTTAGAACAATGTGGCATATCTGGAGATATTTCATTCCATTCATATAGCACCTTTAATCTAAGTTATTACTTACCTGAATATATACAAAATTGTAAGTATTTATCACACAAGTACTTCCAAAAAAAAAAGTGAAGAACGCAACATCACTTTCACTGGGGGACATAGTATAGCCTGGGAATAATAGCTGCATCACTATGGGGCAATAATTACCATGATGCCCAACACCCATTTTATCACACCATAACCTGAAGTCAGATTTCACTGACATCCCAAGGCCCAAATACTCACCTTAGGCTTAACAGAAAACATGCCTTGAAAGCATTCCCAATATTAACAGGCTGATTTTGTGGGAGCATTTAATGATTTTCTGGATGACTGGATCTGAAAACAAAAATGGAGTGATTTGCTTGTTTCTACTTGTGTTACTGTGTTTCTATCTGTCTTATTAATGCCACTAAGGATTTTGATTACTTTGGTGTTTTGTCAGTGGCATGTTTCAGCCAATTAATTTAACAGAATATTTATTTCTGATAGTGTTTTATTCACTTTCTTTTAAAAAACAAAGTTATTTTTACTTCATTGGAAGGTACCAGGCATTGTTATGAATATAGCCACTAGATGTAGAATAGTCCCAGAGACATGTTTACTATGGGGCTATAGAATACTTCTGTGCCTCTATGCATGGTTATAAATGAAATACAATTCATGAACAAATACAAAGACTGCAGACTGTAATTAATGCTTGCTTAAAATGCATGGCACGGGGGAATTCAAGATGGTGGAGATCTAACAGGTCTGCCATGCTAAGCTCTGCACCACAACCTAGACCAAGTGGTGCTTTTACCCTTCCCACCTCAGCTATTTTGGAGAAAAATAGATAGTTAAATATTGGTATAATTGCTACATACCTTTTAAGCAAGGGACCAAACAAACTGCACAGGCAAGACATTTCCCTGTAGCATCAGCTCCGATCACAACCTCTGTCTCCAATGAAACAGATAGACTCACCAACTCAACAAGCCTTTGTTGCAGAGTTAGAAAAGCTCCAGGGGAAGATCGAAGCATTGATTCAAGACAATCACACCACACTAGAACCAATCTTTGCCATGCTGCAGAAGCATGAGCAGGAGCGTCTTGGGAAGCGAGTGGAGGACATCGAGCGACGGACCAAGATGACAGAGACTGCGGCCGAGTCCTCGTCGGGGCAGATCTTGGTCCTCGAGAAGCAGGTACAGGCCTTAGTAGAGCAGGTCGACGGCTTCAAAAATCGGGGGCAAAGAAAATCGTCTGGGTTGTTGGGCTGCCTGAGGGAGAGGAATGTACGCAGCCAGCCAGTTTTTTTTAAAAGACTGTCTGCCTCAATTTCTTGGCTGGGAGCGCCCAAAGGCTGGCTGGGTGAAGACGGACAGAATGCAGCGGGTTGCGGTGTGCAGGCCTGGTTTGGACCAGTGTCCCTGCCTAGTCCTAGTTTGATTCTAGTCCTATAGGGACAAAACAAAAGATAAGTTGATGGAAGCCTCTAGATCCTGTGGGAAAGGATCCACTGGCCCTGATTTAGAAAAGGATCCAAGATTTTTCTGCAGCCATGATCCACAAGACTAAGTCCATTGGTGAGATGAAGAGGAGACAGAGGGATCTGGATATTCAGTACTCTGTAAAATGTACCTGCCGATGCTCCGTACATGTATTTGACTCAAAAAGCAAAACAAATTCTGGACTGTTTAAAATAGATCGGATGGTCCAAAGGAGATGGACAATCATGGTTTTTCTCTTTTCCCTGTTTACTTCTCCTTTTTCTCTATTACACAAAGTGTTGTTGGATTTTTTGTATTTTATATTTGGCGTAGTTTGTTGGTTTTTTTAGTAGGTGTAGTTTTTGAAAGGTGTTGTTAATGTAGCATTAGTGTGCATTTTCTAGACTCCATGCGTTTATTTATTTGCATTCAGCAATGTGAATAGGGTTCTTCCACTCAGGGGTTCACAGGTTGTTATAGAGGGATATGGCGAAGTGTCTTCTTAAATGGTGCACCTGAAATATTAAGGTGAGTTACTAGTGGTCAAGACAAAAAAAGTGCTCGAGTCTCAAGGAGGACAGGGTTGATATTGCACTTTTGCAGGAAATCCACCTTGATGCTAAGGAGCATCTAAAGTTACAGCAGGATGGATTTGACTGGGTGTTCGTTTTGGCCTTTAACACTGGAGCAAAGGAGTCGCCATACTTGTTCAGAACAATTGCCCATTTAAGTTAATATGTCATTTTAATGATGAATATAGACGGTTCTTAATCCTTAAAGCTTTAATACACAGTGAAGAGTATGCATTCTAAAATGTTTATTGTCCCCGGGTATATCCCTTCAAATTCCTGACTGATGCACTAAATTGATTGCCCTTGGAACGTGATACACTATCATACGAGGTTAATCGCCTCATGGACCCCATAGTGGAAAGAATACACAAAAGGTGTCCTAAACATTTCTTGCAATCTAAGCGACTGGTTGACTGTGGAACTGGAGCTCGTAGACATTTGGGAGATGTCGCCACCCACAATTTTTTCCCTAATCCGCACAAGTGTCATACCAGGGTTGAACTTTTCTTAGCTCCCTCGTTTTTTTGGATTCAGTGGTGTCCTGTATAATCGGAAACACTGCCATTTCCAATCACAGTGTAATTGGAGGCTAAGATTAAGGGCAATGAGACAGATTTGCGGCATTGGTGAATGAATCCTTTTATTCTCAAGGACAAAAAGTTTAGAGAGTACTGCGAATGAGTTTCAAGTGTTTTTGACTATTAACTCTGGTACAGATGGCAACCAGTCTATGCTCTGGGAGACTGCCAAGGCCTATGCAAGGGGAATAATTCTCTTATTCAGCCAGTCAGAAGCAACAGAAGGGAGAGCAGCAGCATCTGCTTGAGGCACAGTTGAAAGCAGCCAAGAGGGTCTATTAAAATATGCTATCGTTGACGAAACTGCAACAACTCATGTTACTTTGAACTCCATGCTCAGACAGCAGAGAAATAACACTCTTTCACAAAACAAATGCCATTTGAACATGGTGATAGCTAGGCAAATACCTCTCATATCTGGCCAGGAAACCTCCCTCTCCACCACCCCCGCCCAAAGTTCAACTTGCCCACTTGCAACTACCCCAAGGATTGCCAGCAGTAGACTTCTAAGACCAATTGTCTTTTGAGTGACGGGGCTTGTGAGGACCTGACATCAAATTAGTTGAATATCAAGGCCTCCCAGGCAAAGTGCCCTCTTACTAATCTGTTGTTTATGGATAAGATGAGGATAGTTATGGGAGTATTGTCAGAATCCAATGATTAATACTGTCAAAGCATGGAGAGTAATGAGAGAGAGTGAGAGAAATCTAAAACCTCCTTTCTCACCCCTACAGATGGTATGCCAGGATTCCAGCCAGAGATAATAGACCCTGGATTTAAATTTTGGGCAACTAGGGGATCTCCCACGTGGATGACTTGTTTGAGGGGGGAGACCATGATGTCCTTTAACCAACTGAGCCGCAAGTGTGAATTGTCTAACAGTTCTTTTTTCCAGGTCAGGGACTGCATCCAAAAAAGGAACTATGCTTTTTACCAATCCCTATAGATCTGATAGAAAGCAGAGTGCATTTCTTGCCAAAAGTTCTCTCTCGGTTACTACTCTCTACTGCCTACTTCGGCTGGGGGGTGGGGGGGGGGCAGTGCCTCGGATGATACCAAGCAACTATGAGGTCTGGGAGTTGAGATCTGAGACACGGGAGGACTTTTGCGACAACATGAGAAAGATCATGATTTGGAACTGAACAATATGCCTTGCAGTTGAAGGTTTTCATATGGTTCATTTGGCCCCAGATCATCTCGTGAAATTGAAAGAGTGCGCATCTCCAATGTGCCTCAAGTGCAAAATAAGCACAGGTATCTCACTCATTGTTTGTGGTCATGCCACAAGTTTCGTAGGTATTGCAACACTGTAACAGGAGTAATAGAGGTGGTCTTGGGGACCGAAGTTAAAGCATACCCAGTCTCTCTTCTCCTGGACTTGCCCAACTTATCTTCCTTAGATTAATAGGGAAAAAAGCCTTTTAACATCTTCACTTATTGTGCGAGGAAGAACATTCAGATGAGCTGCATGTCTGAGAACCCCCGAGGCCTATCAGGGTGGTGTAAGTTAATTATTGAACACATTCCTTTGTGTGTTTACTCAAATGCGGTGCACCATAAAACGGAATTTTTAAAATAAGACATGGCAGCCCTTTTTAAGTTATCTGGAAGCAGATTTGTCTGCTGTTTTAATTCGGGCCTTTGTTCAGCCATGATGATTAAGTTTATTGAACCTAATGCCCCGGGAGGACAAATCCCGAATAAATATGGATGTAACAATTAATGCTCTCTAAAGGTTGAGAGCTTTGGTTTTGTTGCACTGAATGGCGTTATTTCTTTATTGATTTGTATTGTAGTGAGTATAGTTTTGATTTGTTTTGTAGAGTAGGGCAGTAGTTAGTTTATTGTAATTGATATTATAATTTTGTAAAGAAAAATTTCTCAAAAATATTTTTAAAAACGCATGGCAGTGGAATCTTTGAACAGTCTTGCCCATTGCTCCCAATGGCTGTGCAGATTACTTGGTGACTAAATAAGACAGGCCAGGAAATTCCATAGTTCAATGTTCATTTCATGCTGGGTCAGTGAAGTACCTCAACAGAGGCTGGTATCCCATCAAGTCATCCTTTATTTACATGGGCACAGAACAATGGCTAACACCAGCCAGCTGGGAGTCAGTCCCTGAAGTCAGGAGATTGAATCAGTCAGGACTCCTTGATTGGCCTAGGTTAACAAGCCCAATCCAGGATCTCAGTCAATAAGATTGGTTCCAATCACTATAGTCAGCTAGTCTTAGCAATGGGGTCTTCAAAACTAGCCTCACTGCTCAAGTTTAGAAAGATACGAACTTTTGGACATTTCACACGCATACCAGGATGTGGTTTGGTTCCAACACTCAAGGCGAAACAACCATCTGCAAACCAATCAAATCAGCAGCAATGGAACCATTGCTCAGTGAAGAGCCACTCTGTCAGGAGAGGCAGGAGTGGAAGAAGAAACAAAAAAAATCAGATGAGAATCGCATAACAGATGACTAATTACCTGGCTCAATAAAATAACAAAACTTTCAGCATGTTGGCAGTTAACTATTCATGAAACTTTTAGGCACAAGGTGTTGAGTAAGCAGCTGATGGGCTTTTACTTTAAACTTCATGTTCGCCAAGGGACAAAGAACTACAACAATGACAAATAGTTTCACAAGTCATTCTATTCAACATTAAAAACAGTTAGGGCTTTTGCCCGAAATGTTGATTTCGCTGCTCGTTGGATGCTGCCTGAACTGCTGTGCTCTTCCAGCACCACTAATCCAGTATTTGCTTTCCAGCATCTGCAGTCATTGTTTTTATGAGGTAAAAACAGTTATGTTTGACTGACAAAATCATAATAGTTAATAAAATTAGTTATAGCCTCCCACTAGGATTTAAAATGGCTTTCACTGTGGGAGCTGTCTTTCACCATATTTCAGTGAGATAACTCAAAAGGTAATTCATAGTGAAAGACGGGAAAAAATAGACACAAGCATGGACAATACACTACCTGAAGGTACTGTCTGCAATACAACAGTTCTTGAAGAAATTTAGAAGTTCCAAAGTTCCCTTAAAATCACATTAGAATTCTCAAACGGAAATTATACTACACAGCAGTGCTCAGACATTTGTTGCTAAAATCACTATAGAATGGTATATTTTTATTCAGGTTGTAAAGGAATACACATGCTCCAAGTTTTGCATAATGTTAAGTAATGTTTGCTCTATCCCAATTATGGTTCTGTACAAACACTGCTTCAGCATCAGGTTAGGTCCAAACTGTAAACAGCAAAGCTGTGTTTACAAGACAGCCACAGCAAAAACAACTTCTCACCAATGCTACTGTTGTTTAAATATGCAAGAATTAGATGCTTTCCAATTCACACACAAAAAAACAACTCCTAACAATACAGTCTCAATAACAGCAGTACAAGCCCCATTAGCACTTGCTCATTCTTAGATCAGAGGCTACTGGCCAACAGCAGATTACTGTTCCATAAGTAGTTATAACAATCCTGAAACTTTTGAGATTTTTTTGACCAAGATTAGTCATATGCTGTTGTCTAAAGCTCCAGTCAGACAGATGATTTAATCTATTTTTGTATTTACTAGCTTTAAAAAAAAGTGCAAGCAAACAGCCCTTCTGATATGGTGGCATATATAAAAGACATGATTTCTCAGTGAAAGCTACAGTTCCAAATCATGGATATTCTGAATTGCACAACCACTATCTGCAGAGATTACGACATTTGGCCTGTCTTCTGACAGTCACTTTTCTGCCATTTTGGATTTTCTGAATGTCTTCCGTCATCTAACTGTCCCATGATCTTGGAAGCCTACATTTCTCTCACCATCCTGAAATCGTAACTGTGGGGAGAACACAGAGGCCTATCCAGTATCCTCCCCATTTACCACCCCCACCCCACTATGTAAAGAACAGGGTAGAGACCTTTAATCAACTTCAAAGGAAATTCCTTGCTGCTACACAACAACAGGTTCTCACCAGGCAGGTATCAAATCAGCACAAGCCCCGAGGGTAACACAGGGATGTTATTACAGAAGAACTTTACAGATACAACACAGGATGAAGATTCCTACTAATGAAAGATAGGCTCTAAACGATCACCAAAATATCACAATTAAGCACAGACCCAACATTTGTCCTAATGACTGGACTGTTGAGAAGTTTAGACAACTTAATTATTTTATCTTAAGAAATTTCTTGCAAAGAGGTGATCCATCTGCAAATAATAGCTTCACAAATTACTTATTCCTGGATTCAGATAGCTAATTGGATAAAGATAGTGTTTCCTTTTAAGTTGCATTTAGTGTTCAGTATGATAAACTTGCACATTGATTTGCTTTGTTCATATCAAAGCAAATCAATGTTTTTGAAAGCTCCAACGTACATTTAAAGTGTTATATTTTCCCATTCACAATAACTGTTTTCAAGTTGCAGTGAACCATTACTCATTTAATTTCACCACAAGTTGCTTCAAAATCCTCATATTCCTAACCAAATGCTTGTTATCACTTAGAAGTTAACATGGAAAGTGGTTTAGTGTAAGTTGGATTAAGCTACCTGGGTTAATGTTACTTTCACATGGCCAGATTGCAATAACCTGAAACTGCACACTTAAGTGGTTAGTGGCTTTCTCTCACATCTTACTTTGTCTAATTTCTGAGCTGGTTAGCAGCCTAAAATGTGCATGGTGTTCAAACGCGTTTTCAGAAACCTTTCAGAGGTAATCATTTAGAGAATTCCATGTGCTCTGAAAGAGGATTTAACCATCTGCCCCTTCTGCTGCCCCTGCCCCATCACCTCTGCCCTCCACAAATCCTTGCTGAAGCAATACTTAGTAAACCAAAGGCAGAGTTGCTTCATAGGCTTTATTACATAAAGCTTCCTAGTTCCTGACTAACTGCCAATCACAAGCAGGGGCCCAACTCCACTGGGATTCTTAAGACACATTGAAGGAAAAGCTGTGATATGCACAAAAAAAACTATCTAAATCCCTTTACTGCCTTAATTATCTAATCACTTATGCAAACCCTCCAATGCCTTACTAAATAAAATTGATTGTTTTCATATTTGCAAACTGAAAGCAACGAGAGGTATCTCTGAAGATTTTCACACAAGTTTTTTTTGCTCTTCATTGAAACTCTACTGCTAATTTGCTCAATTGTTCTGTAACCGGAGAAGCTGAAACACTAAGCAAAGCTTCAGAGTAAACAAGAGGTCAGTTGCCAGGTCAGCACAGAACAAAGGTTTCCTCAGAGATGTCAAAGGCAATCTCATTATTCTTCTTGCAATACTGGTATGCTATCCTAGCCATTTTCTTGGAGGTTTTTGCTTCAGCAGTTCTCAAAAGGAATTGCCTGAAGAAAACTATTGTCTCCTAAATCCAAAAACGTTGATTGATTTCACCCAAAAAGCATTTAGTTTGTCACCAGACTAGATATGAACTAAAACATGTTAATAAAAAAGGCTGTATAAATTTAGAAATGACCATTTAAAATGCATTCAATTAGTCATCTAGAATTGTAGTTGAGTAAGGAAGATATGTCTAATATTGCCCTCAGCACCAAGACAGTTCTGCATGCAAATTAAGATTCATCACATATGATTGCGATGAAAGATCAGCATTTCTGCAGTTGACAAAATTCATAATGAAGGTTTAGCCTCATGTTTTCATCTGTTCTCTTCATCCCATCTACTTACGAGGCATTAATATGTTGGCACAGAAAGGCCAATAAAACTGATTCTCTAATCAAGAATTCTTTTCATTCTTTCCTCAGCTGTGAAAAAGCAGGAAACGGCTGCAGTGACACCCAATAAGCCACATCAGGTTGCATCAAAGTAGTTCAACTTGTGTGGCTGCTGTTCAGTCAGTCAAGAAATTCACATGCTTTTACCCTGCCTGGTCTTTTACTGTGCCCCAAAGTGATTGTTGGAATGGTTCATATAGCAGATGAGCACAGTCTTTGATTTTCAGGTATTTGGACCTATGATTCACAAGAATCTGTGCAACCTCAAAGAAACCAATACTAATTTGAAATTTTGTTTCTTTTAGCATTCTAACTGACAAATTAGATAAGAAGCCTTTATTAATCAAGTAGTATTTTTAGCATTCTCCACTCACCTTGAAATGCACTGCTCAGTAATAAGTTGACCTTGCAGAATTACAAATGATGAAATTCTGTGTTTGAATGCTGGAAATTGAGTACATGGAAAAAAAAGGGCATCTCATCCAAAGTAAAATCATGTTACAAAATTAGAACAATTGTGTGTATTAAAAAAAAGACATTTCAATAAAGCATCCCAAAAGCACATTTAAAAACGTAAGAACCTTCAAGATTCTTTAAGAAATGGGTAAAAGATGGGTAAATGGGTAAATGGGTCAGAGATAACTTTTCCATGAAGTCAAACCAGGTTGTACTGTCCATGTGCATGCAGATGGAGCTGACACTGCATAATACAAATTATAATTTTCATTACTGAATATGTTTAAAACAAAGGAAAATGTGGTCTTTGTTTTACAACTCAGGTGTTTTTAAATGTGATGGAATACAGAGTTATGCAGATCAAGGAAATCTTCACTGAATGAACTGATCTCAGGCAGAGCAGCAGAAAGAGCAGAACAACTAACCCATGCCTCTGACCTTTGATGAAAGGGCAGAGAAGCAAAGGAGATAAATCAGAACGTCCCACACAACTGGTCACTATCCAGTGACTTTTGCAGGAGACCAACTGCGTAGAGAGGTTAGACAGGCAACTATGATGGCTCAGGGCTGAGAGAGTGTCAATAAGGTAAAAACAATGAAGACTGCAGATGCTGGAAACCAGATTGTGGATTAGTGGTGCTGGAAAAGCATAGCAGTTCAGGCAGCAGTAAAAATCGATGTTTCGGGCAAAAGCCCTTCATCAGGAATACAAGCAGAGTGCCTGAAGGGTGGAGAGATAAATGAGAGGAGGTGGGGTTGGGGAGAAAGTAGCAGAGTACAATAGGTGAGTGGGGGAGGGGATGAAGGTGATAGGTCAGGAGGAGCGTGGAGTGGATAGGTGGAAAAGAAAATAGGCAGGTAGGACAATCATGGGGACAGTGCTGAGCTGGAAGTTTGGGACTGGAGTGAGGTGGGGGAAGGAGAAATAAGGAAACTGTTGAAGTCCACATTGTTGCCCTGGGGTTGAATGTTCCAAGGCGGAAAATAGGTGTTCTTCCTCCAGGCGTCGGGTGGTGAGGGTGAAGGAGGCCCAGGACCTCCATGTCCTCGGCAGAGTGGGAGGGGGGAGTTGAAATGTTGGGCCACAGGGCAGTGGGGTTGATTGGTGCAGGTAGCCCAGAGATGTTCCCTAAACTATCTCCACTCACTGACAATGGACACGTGGATAGGAGTACTGGAAGGTTACAATAATTACATTATATATCTGCACAGGACCTTTCTATTAACATGCGAGGGGAAAGAAAATTTAAGAGACAAAATTTCTTTTAAATTTTTAATGACTCAAAAAAAAAGGGTAGTCACCAACCTACTTTCTATAATAGAATCACAGAATCAGAGTCCTACAGCACAGAAAAAAATCCCTTTGGCCCATTTGAATCTACGCCAGTCAAAAACCACCACCTAGCTATTCTAATTCTATTTCCCAGCACATGGCCTATAGCTTTGTATGCCTCTTTTATAAAATTTGGTTACAGAATCTTACTTTTGTCAATATCAGGTGCATAGCTCCTTGAAAATAGAGTCGCAGGTAGATAGGATAGTGAAGGCAACATTTGGTATGCTTTCCTGTATTGGTCAGAGCATTGAGTAGAGGAGTCAGGAGTTCATGTTGCGGCTGTACAGGACGTTGGTTAGGCCACTTTTGGAATATTGCATCAATTTTGGTTTCCTTCCTATCAGAAAGATGTTGTGAAACTTGAAAGGGTTCAGAAAAGATTTACAAGGATGTTGCCAGGGTTGGAGGATTTGAGCTATAGGGAGGCGCTGAACAGGCTGGGGGCGGTTTTCACTGGGAGCGTCAGAGGCTGAGGGGTGACCTAAGAGGTTAATAAAATCATGAGGTGCATGGATAGGATAAATAGACAAAAGTATTTTCCCTGGGATAGGGGAGTCCAGAACTAGAGGGCATAGGTTTAGGGTGAGAGGGGAAAAGATATTAAAGGGACCCAAGGGGCAACTTTTTCCACAGAGGGTGGTGCATGTATGGAATGAGCTGCCAGAGGAAGTGGTGGAGCCTGGTACAATTGCAGCGTTTAAAAGGTATCTGGATGGATATATGAATCAGAAGTGTTTTGAGGGATATGGGCCAAGTGCTAGCAAATAGGAGTAGATTAGGTTGGGATATCTGATCGGCATGGACAAGTTGGACCGAAGGTTCTGTTTCCGTGCTGTACATCTCTACAACTCTGTGACTCTAAATATTTAGATGTTATGAGAGTTTCAGCCTCTGCCATCGTGGCAGGTAATGTATTTCAGATTCCCAACCACTCTTTCTGGCCCCTCAATTTTATACATCTCAGTCCTGGTCTACCCAATCTCTCTTTACAAAAGTCTCGAGCCCAGGCAACATCCTGATAAAACTCCTGTAATGCAAACACATCCCTCCTATGTGGATTCCAGAACTGCATACTACACTCTAGCTGTGAGCTAACCAACATTTTATGTCCAGCATAACCTCCTTGCTCAAACTGTCTGCTTTGGCCAATAAAGACAAGTATCCCATTTGCCTCCTTGACCATTTGATGTAATAGCTCTGCAACCTTAAAGGGTCCAGTGGATGTACACATCTGATCTTCATTCCCAGGGTCCTATTGTTCATTGCGTATTCCCTTGTTGGGTTTGTGTTGCCTAAGTGCATCATGCACACTTATCCCAGTTGATTTCCATTTTACAACAATCAGCCTATCTGACCAACCCATCTCTATCCCCTTGTAATCAAACACTATTCTCATGTTTTACCAGTCCACAAGTTTGCAAATCATCCATGACTTATTGATCAAGTCCTGAATGGGTTTATTCTGAAATCAAATTATGTAACTAACTTTTTCTTGTATAACCTTTGAGCTGATAAGAAAGAACATTTCTTCAAGGCTCATATTATTTGGTTTAGACAAGTTGGATCATATTTTAGTGCAACTGCTGGTTTAAATTGCAGTAAAAGTTTCCTTACTGATAAGAAAGCAACAAAGTGGAAACTTGCAACATTGAATTTCTCTAGTCAGCACCCATAATAACATCTTCAAAAGACATACACATTCAGCAAGTAGTGAATCATGCATTTGTATATGCTTTTTAAAAAAAAAGGTCACTGGAGCTTAGTGAGAATAGTGCAATGAATTTAAACAATTTAAAAAGCATTTTTGACTCAATACTGTTTAGTGATTAGCTCTAATCAATTTCTACCAGTAGCTTCAATTTCAGAATCAAAAACAGAAAATGCAATGTTAAAAGAATATGAAGAATATACCATCAGTCTTTGTGTTCACTTTTACACAACACACATGATCAAAAACCTACAACTTCTCCGTTTGTTCATCAATTATTGAACAGCAGCTTCTAAACAAAAAACAAATCTAATTCACAGATCAGTGCTGTCAGCTAATCCAATGGTAGAGCAAGGGCTATGGAATGAAAACTGGCTTATGTTGCCCTCCTCTTGCTATTCAGCAACTCCTGATGAAAGGGCATTTTTATATATTGGGGAAAGACTGAGCTGTCTTAGCCCTTGCATCAAAAGATTACCAATTAGCAATAATTATTACTGTATTATGAAGAAAAACTGCAGAAAGCTACAACATAGAGGGGCTTAAAAACAAAGCTGGCACAAAGGTAAATCAGGAAGGCTAATGGATTACTGGCCCTCATTCCAAGGGGGTTGGAGTACAAGAGTAAAGTTTAACTGCAACTTTACAAGATGCTGGTGAGACCAGATGTGGAGCGGAGTGTTTTGGTTCTCTTACTTAAATGCAAAATATTTCATTGGAGGCAATTCAGAGAAGGCTTACTAGGATGATCCCCAGTATGGAGGGATTATCTTATGAGCAAGGTTTAATTAAGTTGGGATGCTACTCATTGGAGAAGAACGAGGGATAATATCATTGAAACATATAGGATTCTTAAGGGGCTTGAGAGCGCAATTGTTGAGAGGATGGTTCCCCTCAGGAGTCTAGAATTGGAACAAAAGGGGTGTCAATTTAAGAGTGAAATGAAGAATTTCTTCTCGGAATTGAGCATCTTTGGAACTCCTGGCCGCAGATAGTTGAGAGGTAGATTCCTTATTAGCCTTAAATAAGGTTTCTTAATCAGGAGGGGACATTTAACATTACAGGGAAAATAAAGGAAAGTGAATGCAAGGAATGGTTCACCTAATATCCAAATGACAGAGAGCAGGCAAGGGGCTGAATGGCCTACTCCTGTTCTTATTTCTTATAGTCTTATAATAAGGGCTATCCTTAAACATTATCCTGGAAAAATAGGCAATAGAAAAATATTAGCAAAGGAATTTACCAAAACAAAATCTCAAGTTGTTAATATGATCTCTTAACAACCAGAACAAAGTTTCTGAATCACAATGCGAATCTAGTCATCATTGTTGAACACCTTAAATAAATCAAATTAAGCAACACACAAAAAATATTATAGAAAAATAATTATTGTAGATCATATTTCATCTAAAGATGCTTGTCACGCTCATTCAAAAAAAAAGGCAGGAGGTTAAATGGTTGGATCTGCCTTTAAATGCTCATTAGGTCGACTGGAAGGAAAAGCTAGCATCTCTTTCTTCAGCAGCTCATAAGTTTCGCTTGAGTGAAACCTACATCAGAGAGAATGAAACTATCTGCTGCCACAGCACTTCAGAGCTGACAAATGACACCGCTGATAGATTGTTCCTTAAATCCAAAATCAGTGCTCTCAGCAGTAACATGTCAGCCCTCCCTGGAAAATAGAAACCAATTGGATAAGCAAGTGGCAGGAAACGGGATCCTTAAAATAAACTATTTATTTCAACAATGAATGCCTCCTTTTAAAAATAAAAAAATTCATACAATACGCATGCCCAAGAGCACCTTTTTAAAAAACCTGACAAATTCATCTCCCAGGAGTTATTCAACTCTAAGTTACTTTAGAAAAGAAAAAGGAGCAAAAACGAGCAAAAATGAGAAATTAATCATTGACAACTATCCACTTCTAAACCAGTGGCCAAGCAGCACACACTGCCATTGAGATTTATTCAGGCTTAACAAAAGGGGAAAAAGCAACTTGCTTAGCTACCATCTGCAAAGATCAATAATATACATCAGCATTAGTCTGAACACTAAGCAAAACATCAACTTCATCAATGTTACACAAAACCACATTCTTAACACAAAACCACATCTGTGATCATTCAACATGAGCTTCTAAAGAAAACGTAATGACTATTTTTAATATTTATGCACACACACACTTGGCCAATGTCCAGAGAAGATTGTTAAGAATGTTGCTTCAAGAATCAAAAGATATTTCTACTGAAAGAATAACTTGACAATTTACTTCCATTCTCTAGCAAGCTTTAAGCAATTTCTAAGTTATATATTCAACCTAACTGAATGTTAAGAGTAATCCAATTTTTTTTTACAAATCAGAACATTGAAATACTTGGATCAGTTTCTGGTCAATCTGTGATGATGTGCCTTGACAATTAGTTTTGAGATTTATATTAAAATCAAGTGAAATTCAGTCCCAATTCTGGTCTTTTACAAAGTTTTGATCATTACATTTGGAAATTTAATCGAATTGTTGAAAAAGATGCAACCAGTGGCTTGGCCAACATTCCTCATTTCTGAATAAAATGTAACTGGAGTTTGCTTTTGAGCAGAAATAGTCCTTCAGTCAGTACTTCATTCATTCATGTTTGCTTTTTCAAATCTCCCCTGAAGAATAACCACATCACTGAACAGTTTGATGAGAGTTTAGCAATTCAGCTTGTTGACCTCAACCACATCCTAGATTATATGGTTTTAAATCTTATGTAGATCTTACAATTTAATTTGGAGTCTGTTTTCATAAATCTGAAAGAATTACTAGACAGGCTACACTTTCTAACAGGTAAAGTTTCAGGAAAAGAATGCCCCACCCCATCTATCCCTGGTTGAGGGCAACTATAATGCATCATAAATAATTGGAGCTTAGATTAACAAAGTCAGTATAGAACAATTCTTTAAAGTTACACCTTCTTTATAGAGTTAGCAAATGGCATTTTATTCATCATGTTTCTGAGGAGTTGGTAAATGAGTTTAAGAAGATGGAAACAAAATCCAAAAGGACTGCAGATGCTGGAAATCAGAAACAAAACCAGAAATTGTAGGAAAAACTCAACAGCTCTGGCCCATCTGTGCAGAGACAGAGCTAGCATTTTGGATCCTGTGACCCTTCTTACAACTGTTCTGCATTGTTAAAAAGTAAAAAAAACACTTTGTTATAGACAGGAGGGGTCGCTTCACGATTTGAAAATTAGTTGTTGTAAGAATGCTACAACAAAATATATATTTTTTAAACTTTCCTAGTTAAAGACAAAAATTGCTTTCAGCATTGACTCTAACATCAGAAATGATTTACCATTTTTAAAAAGGAGACAATACAAATTTGTCATAAGTATTCATATCACAGTTTCCAGTTCACAAATGATAATTCTTCATGAAGTCTTTATTACAAGCAGTTGATTTGGTAAACACAGTGTATTTTGACTCCACTTTTCCATTTCATTATAAATAGATATGACCAAACAACATTGGACAGAGCTCAGTATGCTGACTTTTAGCACTCTGCTTTATGAGCACCACTACCTAAAGTCCAGCACACTTACTGCATAAGCTCAAGATATTGCATTTTCCTGACTGCAACTGAGTTAATTCTGCAATGGAATACAGCCTGATCTTCCACAAATCTGAGCTGGCTCAGAAGGGTCATTTTGTCACTTCACATGCAAATCGCCATAAACCTACAGCATGCTGTGAAGAAGGAAAATGAGAGACTGGCAAACAGGCACAGAAAAATAGTCCTCATGTATGATCAGGCAAAAATTGGGAACTTATCTTTTGCTAGTTAATTGTTCCTGCTCAATCACAGATTCTACCAAAATACCTATGATTTATGATTAAGCGAGTCATTAATAGCCTTCTTTGAGAATTTTAAAACTTTTAAATTTGTTTATAAAACAACAAAGCCACCTAAATCAAACAGCATCCTTTTTCTAGCTTGAGCGCGTTTCTTAAAAACTGATTCATTCTGCAAAAAAACAGTACTGAAGGAACGAATGTGTGGGCGGAATAAACTAAATTAAATCAGAGATAGATGGAGCTGATAGTTTGTTGCTAGGATAGTTAGCAAAGCCTGCTAGAGTGTTCATTGACCACTGCCAAAAGATAACAAAGCCAATTCTCCCATGAATAGCCTGGCCCCAGAACCGAGAGGTCATCGGGCAGTCCCTGCAAAAGGCTCTGTGGCAGTTCCTAAGTTTTCAGGTTATTGTGCTGGGCATGCCATCATTTTAAGATGTCAATACTTTGCCACAGGGACAGGAACCAACTTTCCTCGAGCTCTTTTGTTCAAGAGAAAACATTTTAAAAAAAAAAAAATTCTAGTACCATTCAAACTAATGGCATTTTATTTTATTGAAAACACAATGTAAAATGAAATAATTTTGATCTTTGAGAATTTTGCTCTCGTACACTAGGTTTTACCCACTTCGATTTTTTTTTCCTCACATTCATTATGGTGTAGAGACATATCTATAGACCAAAGGAACAGTATAACACTGCTGAGGTACAAGAAAGATAAATTTACAAGATTTAGTCGACAATTAGCTTTAATAGCTAGATCAATTACAGTAACTATGGTCTTTAGAAAACTAAAACTCTCAATTTCCGCTGTCCAGTATGCCTTGCTTAAAACACACTGCATATTTTCCAGCTCATGTGTTAACATCCTCAGACAGCTCTTCCACAAACATACAAATAACAAACCCCTCAAGAAAAACAAAATGATGCTGCCACTTTTTTCAAAATAAATTGTAAGTGAAATTACTTTTCACATCATAGGAGAGATCACACAATGATGCAGTAGATGGTCTCAAATGCAATTTTTCTTCCCAAAAAGCTTCCACATATGTAGAATTGAGCTTAGTGACCCAGAAATTCAGCACTTCTGACAGCGATGGGTGAGGGAGAGCAGTTGTACCAGAAGCCACCCATACGGATTGCTGTCTAGTGATAAAATTACACACAGGTTTTGCACAAGAATGGGAACAGAATCACGAACTGTCAAACTGAAACAGCCTATCAGCTCATACGCAAGAAATGCCCACAGGGAGAGACAGCAGAGGACAGACAGAGCCCATGGGACTCGTTTCAAATCTTCAAGACTGATAGGTAGAAAACTTGAGACTAGATTCTGTGCCGCCAAAGCAGAAGCATTTATAACATTGAAGTATTCCCATCACTTGATTCACATTTCTAGCTTAATATTATACATAGTTAAATGTTAAAAACTTTTTTCTCTCTATAGATGCTACCGAACCTAAGTATATCTAGTATATTGTTGATACTGGAGATCAATAAAATTTAGAAGATGCACTTTGTAACACTAGCACTTTAAATTTAGGTAGTCCACAAGAAGTGCAGCTAGCATATTAAGATCAGAGAGTCACTTTATTTCAGATAATGGAGACACTCAAAGTTTCATTGTAACTCACTGTTAAGTATAACTTTCATTAGCCCAGTTTCTTCCCACTCATTCAAACATACTCAACATGACCTATATCAGTATTTTGAAGTAACTTAATGCTTTGTATGTTTGGCTCCAAACAAAGAGGTTGCCACTTAATTAATAACTTTATAAGAATTCATTAGTAGCCAGATTCCAAAATGCAGGAAGATAACATCCAAAAAAAAAGCAGCTCAAAAGGCCAATGACTGATTTAACAAAGCTTGACGTTTCCAGTTTTTGCCCATGGCTGAATGACATACACAAGCTTTATACATAAAATGATGAATGCCTGTCATTGTGTAGATAAACTCAATGACTGCTATTGAAGTGGAGCAGTGATAACACAAGTTATAGCCTCGGGGCTATGTTACACTTATTAGGCCAACAATGGAAAGGGCTTTGTGCGAAAACTACAAATTAAAAATGGGTACAGTAACTCAAATTCTCTGTTAAGCCAATGTTTTGCTGCTCAAAAAAAGATGTAACCATAAATGCCAGTTAAGAAAATAAGCTTCACCATCAATGAATATTCCTCGTAAACATTTTCTGAAATCTCACATTTTTGCCAAAACGTCAGCATCCTAAACGGAAGCCATTTTTCCTGACGAGGCCAAAAGGTTATACTGATTAAATGTCAATAACCCCATCAGTGTTTGAAATTCACAGCAACCTGATAGCCAGGCTACTAAATTGTATTTCTTAGTTACCCTGCTGGCAACATTTGCTACGCATTCAAAAACTGCAGGAAGAAATACATCATATGGCAAACCTCATAATAAAATGCATCCAATTGCTTTCTCTTAAAACTATTTTAGAAAATCAGCAAAGGGAGAAAAGCTGAGAAATTCATCTACATAATTCATTGCAAAGATCAACCAAGCTGTGAGTTGATAATGTTTATAAGTATTAGTCAAGCTAGAAATAGAAAACTCAAAGTGAATGCACATTTTCACACAGTACAACTAAATCCAGGCTAATGTAACAAAAAAGTAATGAGATGATATCAAATGTGAATTGGCATTACCATTTTTACTAACTTATAAGTTTAGTGGGCTATCTACTAGTCCAACACCAACAGAACATTATGTTACTAATGAAAATTGAGTTTTATTTTTTGATGCAGATTCATTAAAGGACTCCCAAATTATACAATGGGCTTAAATGCAAGTTAAACTTCCTAACACAACCTAACTAGATTATATTTACAGCATCCGTTAAATTTTCGTTTCCTATTCTACCCATCTTCTTAGCCCAGAGGGTAAATTCAGCAGTAAATCTTCAGTCACACTCAAGACTCAACTGGGCAGTTACAAGCTTGCACCTCTAGAAGCGGAGTTCACACTGCCCAAACTCATTTGACTGACCATTTTTGGTCAAGACTGGAGACTTTCATCCCATTAGTCTAGGGGAGATGCAAATTCAAGTCCCAGGAGGTGAAAGGTCCCATATGTCGTCTCACTATTTAGTGTAAGCTGGATTTCAATATAAAACCACTCTCCAGATGAGTTTTCAGTCTTCCCTTTTGCTGTTCTTTCAGATTGACATGCGGAGCAGCACATTTGTATAGGTACCAGAAGCCTCCTTATACATTGGCCAAGTAGCCATTCTTTCAGTAACAGTCTATCACAGCAAGTGTCACAACCAAATCAGGAGATTTTAAAAAGACATATCCAAACCAGACACCCAAAATTTCACTTCTGGGGCCATGGTGCACCTTTTCCTCTCTTTAGTCTTCGGCTACCAACAGTGCTAGCATAAAACTGTCAGGTGAGCAAAGAAAATCCAAATAATTTAATGCAACTGCAAATAACAATGTTCAGACACACTATTCATCCACAAGTGAGGTTTTCTGCAGAGTATGACTTAAGATTGAAATTATACCAGCTGCCATATCACAACTTCATGATGCTTAAGACCTCATTCTTCAGCCGATTTAGTATTATTCCATTAAAATACAAAACCCAATTAAGCTAGAATAATGTATCTTTTTAACCACTTGAAAATATTATATACAAGCAGATTCAATTAACCATGCTTCTCCTTCAAATAGGAAAGGCTACCTCACCATAATGCTTCCCAAAACTATTTCAGGCATTTCCTGAGAGCTTTCTTTCTGGAGGTGTTGCTCAATTATTAGTTCTTTTAAAAAGATTTATTTAAAAGCTTGCAAAAGAAGTCATTTATAAATGACACTGCCTTGAGTCGCCAACATTAATCTCCCTTCAGGCAGTGTACTTTGTTGTGCTTGCATTGACAAAGTGAAGACCTTGGAGAGGTGGTAGTGTTTTGGCAAGGGGGGGGGGGAAAAAGGAGGCACGCAAGTAGAGTCAAACCAATGTATGAAATAGTCTTTAAAGTTGCATCATAGTCCAGTTTTGAAAAATGTCACTGATACTATTTCCACATTAAGCACTATAAGTGACTATGAAGAACATAATTCTTCAAAGATAAAACAACCGAGGGCACAGAGGAACCCATCATTAACAAAAAGGGAAAAAAGGGAAGCTCCTCAATGTTAAGTTGGAAAAAAGTAAATCTTGACCCTGTATAAGGCCTGCTAAAACATACCTCCTCCTCCTCACCAGTCAAGTGTGGAGTTCAGCAGAAACAACACTACTTTGGGTTTCAAAACTGAAACAGCTGACCAAGCCAAGTAATCTCAGTATCATTTACCAAGAATCCAAAAAAGAGGTTGTTCTAAACTGATCAACATCGGAGGCGGGGGGTGAGGGGGCAGAACAGTGGCAATGACAGAGATAGAATTGTAACATAGGTATCCTCCTGCTTTTTATCTTTTTAACATGGGTTCAAATTCAATATATTGAAGGTCGCCTTTGATGGCATGAGGTCCAATGAGAAATGATGGAGCTACTTCAATTCAAATTCTAATCAAAGAAAAGGGAAAATTAGTATAATGCTGGTGAAGTAAGGTAAAGTAATACTGTTAAGTTAAACAGAGGCAAAATAAAAAGCTAGTGCCGAAATGGAGGTATTGTCTCAGGCTGCAGTGCAGATTCTGTCCAGGTGCCCACCTTTCAAATCCTGACAGATACAATTTACGGACCACAAGAAAAGCAGGTTAAACATTGCAACGATGCAGCCATAGCTACTTAACAAGATGAAAAAGAGAAACAAATTGGTGTAAACGTTAAGAAATCTGGCCCAATAGTACCAATTGTCTATAATTCCACAAAATCCATCTTTCTAAACATTTCACATAGACAGCATATTCCAAACACTAATCATTTAAGAGGAGCAAAAACCAGGAGAAAGAAAAAAGGAAAGAAACATGTTCTTTTGGTGAGTTTTCATGTTCTTTCACACCCCCCCCCCCCAACAGGAAGGGGAAAGTTTTGTATCTTCCATTAAGCACCCAATTGTCCTAAAGGGAATCAGATTTGCTATTACAACAAGCAGGTGCGACTGACTCGTCTTCACGTTTAATCTAATATCCCATTTACACACCAGCTGCTAATTTGGTTTGCAGTACATACACACACAGCTGGCTTGAACTATAGAACCATCACATATAGAAAGCAATTGGTTTACTGACTTTTATTTTGGACTGGTTTTCAAAGGAACCAATGCCTTCACTGCTTTGTATCGAATTGAAATTATTCAGCTAGTTTCAAATATTTGATTCAAAACAACCATCATTACACAACACTACAGTTTAAATGACTGGAACAAATCATACCAAATAGACCAATAAATTATTCAATTCAACTCCAAATCAAAAGATTAAAAATATGACACTTTAAATGAGATAAAGGCACGGAACTGAATGAACAAGAACACGTTTATCACAGATTTTTTTCACTCCCAACTGAAACTTTATATCAACCAGAATGGACAGAAAATGATGGAAATATCTCGAGGTCTTAGTAGCATGTGTGCAGATAGAAACGGAGTTAACATTTTGAATTGTTAACCTTTTATCAGAAGTCATTTGTATTGCTTCTTACTCCGCTTGATTGAAACAGATGATTCTTCATTCAGAAAAACAAACTGCTGGAAAATCTTAGCAAGGCTGGCAGCATCTGCCAAGAGAAACCAGACTTAATATTTCAGGTCCAGTGACCCTTCTGCAGAACACAGATGCTACTAGGCCTGCTGAGCTTTTCCAGAAATCTGAAACAAAACAAATTGCAAGTTCTTTTCATTTTATTTTTATCCAGTGGATTTTCCATTAAAACAGGAATTGGATGATTAAAAGACAGGAAGAAGGTGAAAGTTGTTCTCCATTTCTTGGTAAAGCAATCAGATGGAGATCTCAAATGTGCTGTGATATCATAAGACAAGCCCCAAACTGCGCCACATGAAAATACAATCTAAGCAAATTCACATTAAAAGTCAAAACAGCAAAGGAAGCCATGTGGCTAACTGACGTTATTCTCACTTTACTCACTACTGAAATCCAGTCATTCCTACAAGTCGTTCTGCTGGAACGCACGTTTTCATTAATGCAAATTCGCTGTAACACATTTGATGAATTGGGGACAGTGTTTCTAAAGCGCAAACATTCAAACTGTATTGGCTATAACACAATAAGCACTGTTCTGAAAGCACCATTTTTCTATAATGCAGGGTTGCTGTACTCCTACAGCCCTGCAAGTTTACTTCCCTTAAATGCCCAGCTAATTTCTCTTTCAGATCACTTATATTAGACATTACTGCAATCTTAAAATCTCCTATTCTTTTAAAGAATAAAAGGTTTCTTTTATGAAACTAACAAACAACTTGACTCACTTTGACAATTGATAGATAGCAATCTAACCTTTTAAAAATTTTGAGGTTTGTGCCCAAAATAAATAATGCCAAATACATTTGCCTCAACCTTGTCTCAACCTACATACTGTACTGTGATCAATGCTGAGAAACTCTCAGCAGGATCAAAAAAGTGCCACTTTCCACCATCCATAGGGTCACATCCAGTTTTATCCAGTTGCTTCAAAACTAAGAGTTTTACGATTGCATACTAGCCTCTGAAGTGCTGGGTCTAAACTGCCCCAAAACCATTTCAAATGCAAATCTGAAGCTTGATGACATCATGCTTAATCCATATATGCTAACTTTGGTCAGCAAAATTAAAGCACAACAGGGTAGGAGACACTGTACAACAGAATAAGGATTGTCTAGCAGATAGAAAAATAGTCAGAATAAAAACGGGTCACCAACACATTAGCAGGCTGTGACTAGTGGGATACTGCAAGGATCAGTACTTGAGTCAGCTATTCACAAGGTGTGTCAATGATTTGGATGTGGGGACCAAATATAATATTTCAAAATTTACAGATCATACAAAAGCTAAGCAGGAATGGGTCTTGTGCAGAAATGGCTTCAGGAAGTTTTGGACAGGCTCAGTGAGTGGGTAAGAATGTGGCAGATGGAATATAACATGCACAAATGTGAGATTGTCCACACTGGTAGGAGGAATAGGGTTCCTGACAAATAGATGTGTAGAGTTTATCTGAAATGGCAAGAGGTTGTAAAATGTAGGTGCACAACAGGTCAGAGTGCCCTTGTCAATATATCACTGAAGGTTAATATGGAAGTTCAGAAAGTTGTTAGGAATGCTAAGAGAATGTTAGCCTTTAATGCAAGAGGATTTGAGTAAAGAAGCAGAGAAGCCTTGCTTCAAGTATATAGAAGCTTGGCTAAACCAGACCCAAAGCACCATATGCAGCTTTTATCTCATCTCAGGACTGCTATTACTACTAAAGGGAAAGGTTCACCAGATTTGTTCCCAGGATGGCAGAACTGTCCTATGAAGAGAGACTGTGCAGATTATTCTCTTGAATTTCAAAGAATGATATGCGATCTCATTCAAACCTGCAAAATACTTAAAGGGATAGACAGCATAGATGCATGTAAGATATTTCCCCTGTTTGGGCAATAAAGAACCAGGGGTTACAATTTAAAAATTAGGGGAATGTCCTTTAAAGACCAAGATTTTCTTTTGTTCAGAAGGTGATGAATCTTTGCAATTCCTGACTTGTGACAGCTATGGTAGTTCAGTCTCTGAGCATGTTTAAAACAGAGAGAGAGTGACAAACTTTTGATCACCAATAGCATAAAGGGTTATGCAGATAGTGTGGGTAAAAAAAAAAATCACTGAATACTTCATCAACCGTGATCATGTTAAACGGCACAGCATACTTAATTGGCTGAAGTGGTTTACTCTTGGTCTAATTTTCATATTAAAAATATGAATGCACAGTCAATTTCAAGTTCCTGGATTCCATCATCTTTGCTTTCTCAACTTTCTTCTGAACCAAAATCGGGACATAACTTTGCCAGGGACCCTAAACAGAGATTGGACTGGGACAGAAATAAAAACGATCAGCCTAATTCCTGATCTGAGCTACATCTAATGACGGAATCTCTAAGTGACAAATATTCTGCAAGCATCCATTGTCTAAATACAACAACAACAACAACAAAAAAAACTTGATTAGCACCACCATCCATGTGGGTATCAAAAATCGTATCACAAGAATGCACTAACAGCAGAGGAACCCACTTACATGCTAAATATGATCAGATTTTTACATCAGTTGACAACACACACCTTTTGACTCATTGTTTTTTGTTTTGTGTGTGCGCTTAAACATTCTATTGCAGTACTGCAGGCATGATACGCTGCTAGAGGTCGAGTGTGGGGTGCTGGAAAAGGACAGCAGGCCAGGCTGCATCCGAGGAGCAGGAGAATCGATGTTTTGGGCATAAGCAATTCCTGCTAAAGGGCTTATGCATGAAACGTCAATTCTCCTGTTCCTCGGATGCTGCCTGACCTGCTGTGCTTTTTCAGCACCACACTCTCGACTCCAATCTCCAGCATCTGCAGTGCTCACTTTCTCCTACGCTGTCAGAAGTGCTTCCTTTCAGATGAACCATTAAAGCTAACATCTTGCTTCTCACACAAAACTGTTTTGCAAAAAGAAGTAGAGCGCTTTTGGTGGTGTCCTGGTCAATACTAATCAGAGACAGATTATCTGGTTATTATCACATTGCTGTTTGTGGGAGCTTACTGTGTGAAATTGGCTGCTGGATGTCATACATTATAACAGTAATTACACTTCAAGAGTATACTTTGCTGCAAAACATTTTGAGACATCCTCAGATAAAAAGGTGCTACATATTGCAAGCCTCTTAAAAAATACAGAAAAAGTACAAAAACCCTGAAAAAGATTTTGTGATTTTGAACATATCTTTGTTATGGAGTTCTTAGTTTTAGAAAAAGCTTTAAAAAAGGGGGAATCCTGGATTATCCAGAGTTGAATGCTTCTGTATTAAGAATCCCTTCTACACACTAGGGACTAAGCAACTGTTTTCTTTATCCTATGTTACAATAACAGTGTCAAAAATTCCCTTCTTACACACTCTAGATGCTGAGCAATTTGGAATCAGATTTAAGCTGCCATTCAAACATTTCAATTTTTTATATTTCACAATCGCTTTTCTATTCCTGGTCAAGTACCGAGTGTTACTTCAAACAGTACCCCCTCAATCTTACAGCAACGTATTTCAATTCATATTAAGAGGTTTCTTTTCCACATTTCTCTTTAATCATCACCTTGATTGTCCTGCACATAATCAATAGGTCCAGCTGCTAAATTATGGAGATCTTAGAATCCCTGCACAAACAGAAGCAAAAGAGAAAAGATCCCTTTTATTTAGGATAATCAGAACAGACAATGGGACTAGAATGAATTCTTTTCACCAGCCCGTTGAAGTATTAGAGTGTAAAACAATTGCAGGACCAGAACTATCCTACGCTTCAGCAAGTTGCCTTGCAATAAAACACTACAATTTAGGCACTTAGTAACACAGGGAACTTTTGGCAGGATACTAAACAACAAAAAAAAAGGTGGCAACATGTTCAGGAGATACAGTCCCTTCACCATCACCCACTTCACCCACATCCATTTCTCAGGTATGTGCAAATTTCATGGGCTTCTGGATAGAACCTCCAGCACAAAGATAAAGCTAACCTGTTAAAAACCCACAGATCTTTATAACCTAGTCAGTTTGAATATGCCAGATTACTAATCCATAACATGACTAAATAACAGCAACACATAACAACAGATGTTAAAGAATTCAATGACGACTGCAATGTAATGAAAGATAATTAAAATGTCTGAATAGTAAATTCCTATTTGGAGATCATTAGGGAAAAAAAATTTTGCCAACAAGCTTATTCTTGTCAGAACAGTATTATGATTAATTCAAAGTAGGTGCATTTACTGATTTACATGGCAATGCCCATACACACAGGATTCAAAGGTGCTCATGCATCCAAAATGGTATCCAAACTGAGACAAGGCAAAATGCACAAAGCAGTTCAAAGTAGCATACACATTAATAATTTCTTTGTGTGAAATAACTTTAAAATGTTGGACAAAATTTCAAACGTCCATCTTCACAATTTAAAAAGGAGAAAGGTAATCTCAACAGGAATAACAATCCTATCACAAAAAGAAACACTGAATTAAAACAGAGACTGAAAGAGAAGGTGAAGCCTTAGATGATCAAATACAAAATATAACTTCAGTTTCTAGCCACACCAACCAAAAGTTGTATTGATATTTATCTAAATGTATTCCTTTGAAAATCACTGAATGTTGGGTAAACTTAAACTCCACAATTTTCAGTTCTTGTTCTACAAAGGCATGACATCCTTCCTTCCCCAGAAGTACACATATTTGTTGTGTACTGTAGGTACAGTCAGAGCTTGCAAACTGATTAATATATTCTAAAGTAATTTTAGCAGGTTGTTGAAAACATGCTAGTTTCCTCTTAAATCACAATCAGGCTTACTTTTAAAAAAAGGGAAAAAAAAGTCCTTCTTTGTCCTGAACATATTACTTATCAGTAGCAAAGTACTCTTCACTTCTGATCTTACTCAGACCTGAAGCAACCCATATGGGCTTTCAATTGTTTAGTTTACATTTTCCCCAGCAGGGTGCCCCACAAAGAACACAGCAGCAGTGAAAAGAACTTCCTATTGTCTCCTAGTTAAAAGACAGAAAAAAAATCTATTAAATGTATAGCGTTTTCTTTATATCTTAATTTCCTTAATCATTGGTGCTCAAGAAGTTACTTTAAGCAATTCCAAGAAAGTAAAATTAGCTAAATTCCTTAATGCACGGATGAATGGCAGAAAACAGAGCCTTGAGGGTTTCAGAGTTAGAAACTGTCCCTAAAGACCTGCTGTGATGTCCTTATGTGATAAGGCTCCACAGTAACACTAAAGGCAAGGCATACGATTCCTTGCATTCCTCAAGAACAATTCCTGGCAATCACAAACTTTGTGGAGAAACAACATGAAAGCTATGGACAATGAATAAGGGTCATCTGCTCTTTATCACAGGGCTAAACCTCATCCTGCATAGCCTCTAACCTTTTAACCCAAAGAATTCTTAATTTGCACATGAATAATCAATTTCTCGGCCATGGCACAAGTATCAGCTTTTAGTTTCTAACTTTGGAATCAGTGACACCTCCCAGTGTGGTCAGGTCTAACAATTCTCGAATAGATTAAGACTTTTAAATATCATACCATAAGTTGCATGTGAGATAACAGGACAACCTCTCTGGCCAATACTTACAAAATACACTTTAGAAAGAAAGCTCCTGCACCTTACTACCAGCTCTGGTTCAGAATAAATCTTATTTCTCCAACTAAAAAGTAAATTTCACTGCTTGCTTTACAAGTGTTTTGTATGCAACTGCAAACTTGCAGACAATACTTTAACAGCTTCCTTGGAAATATGGATTAAAGAGACTGTACATGAATACTGTAATGGAATTGATTTTTCATCGAACAAAAAAAAATTGTGAAATAATGCAAATTTCTAAATTACAAAGCCTGCTGAAACTCTGGCCGAACCAATGCAATCTAAGTTCTTTGAAAGATTAACAGTACCCTACAGGATTATGATCAACACAATGTTAGTTTATTTTCCCTCTAATACTCACTTGAAGTTGATAATGCTCAGGTAGTAGTCCATAGGTGCCAACAAACCTGCAACATCTCATTGAAGTGGTCAATCTTCAACTAAGAGGCTAACAAATTACATTCAGGAGGGAGAACCAACACAATTATTTCTTCACTTTCCATTAGCATTACTGAATACCTTGGTTGGAACCCTCAAATGAGAACTGCTAACTTTGCTAGACCAAGGATTAAATTTTATGTAATTTAAGCACTAATACTGAAAAAGTTTGATAGTCAAAATAAAAACTATAACAAACATTACCTTTAAAACTCAGGTGATCATAGCTAGTTATAATTATATTAAAACACAATTAACCCATACCAGCAAAAGATGAATTATTTTCAAATCCCAGTGAAATTACAGGGGTTAAAACATTGTGCAAAGTTTCAAAAGGAATAAAAATTTTAAATTATGATTTTTACCAAGGTGCAATACATACGCACCAGAAATAAGATCATATGACTAAAGACAGTCTACACAGTTAAGTTGTACTGAAAAAGGCAGTTACACAACTTTGGAAGTCTTTGCACAACATCTCTCTGCTTGTATCCCAACAATGTGGAGAAAACCAAGTCTGTGGTCAGCACTGCCACACAAGTATCACTGGATACTGGTGGACAACATCACATGACTGGAAACAATGAATGTAATCTTGTTACAGTACATCAAAGTACTTCATCACAGTCAGAAACAATTTAACATTTTGGGTCTTTTCATAGAATTAAATACACATCTTTCAGTATAACAAAGAAACATAAGGATCTAATAATGCAATTTCAATATCTGATTGAGACGAAATATCAGTGAATCAAGTGAAAAACTGCTTTGAAAGTGAGCAAGTAAACTTCAGTGGTATCAACATGAAAGATAGAAATAGCAAATTTTTGGATAACATTAAAATGCAGTAATTTTTAGATCCCTCATTTCTCAAGGAATGAGCAAAATATCATTTACTGCTCACGAGAAATAGTAAACAGCAGAAATTGGAATAGCCAATTTCTATGTGATAAGTATCAAATCTCAGCAACTTCTCCCCACAATTCTGTGTGTTCCAGAAGGTATGAACAAAGAAATTTGAGACCAACACCCAGAGACGAGGAGGAGGACAGAGAGGTGTACGCACACACAGAGGTAGGACAGAAAGATAGAGGTATACACACACACACACACACACACACACACGCTGTGTGGTCTTCCTACTGCCCTCACCTTAGTTTTAAGTGGGGAGCAGGTGAGGCCTCAACTGGCTTCCCCGCATCCCAAATGCAAAACATATTTGCAGAGTGCAGAGCAGTTAAGCATTGGGGAAAATCCAGCAGGATTCTAGTGAGGGTTGAGGTGAGCCTGCACACCACATCAGGAGATTCCCTCTCAAGACCTGCACTCTCAACGGTCCCTCTATTAAGACTTAAAAACCATCTCCTCACCCCCTTGAACACTATCATCCATACTATCCTTCTCCACATTTCACAATCAGGTTCTTCGTTAACAAACTTCAAAAACATCATACCGTTTCACATGACTGAAGATCCTAGAATCCTACTGATCTGAACTACATTTGCTAAATACAGATTTTCCCCAAAATAAATGCTGTCAGATTAAATGTGTAATACTTACTGGCCACTGAGAGGTGAGATTTCTGACTCAAAATGGCCCCATATTTGTTTTGAGCCAAACATTCATAGCAGCCTTCATCCGATCGCTCTCCTTTACGATGTTCAACCTCCGTGATGTAAAGAGATCCATTTGATAAGATGTATATCCGCTCATTATCAACTAATTTCTGGCTGTTTTTCATCCACACAATGGTAATTGGGAGCTCTCCACGAGCCTGGCAATCGAGAACCACAGGGTCTTTCCGCAACGCAATGACATCCTGGGGCTCCCTGGTGAAGAAAAGCTCAGAGAAGCACCAAACACCTGGAAAACAACACAACTCATTCCAAACTTAAGACCTCAAGTTTTCATACTATTATAAAATATAATGTTTGATAAATAATTTCTTCTCAATCCAGTAATAAAATTATGATCCAGGGGCATGGTGCCTTCAAGACAATTAAAGCAAAGCCAAGTTATTAAGAACCATTGTGTGAAATGGTGTATGATTATTGAAGTCAAATCTTAGATTGAGCTTTCACAACAATCTGACTGGAGTCAAAATAAATTCAAGACTTCCAATGATCATAAAGTGAATAAACATTGTAAAATGTATGTTTCATAATGTCTCACCTCAATTTCTTACTAATTCTTAGGGTGAAAGCTTCTATTTAAGACGGATCTTTATTCTGAATTCAAGAACCTCTAGATCATCCTTAAACAATCTCCAAGCCAGAGACTCAAATTCTAAAGCAAGATTTTGAGTCTTATCCATTATAATGGCAACCAAAGACAATTTGCTCCACCCAGGTAATCACAATCTAATTATACTCAGGGAAAAAAAAACTTGTAACCCCACTTTAACCAAATGGAATCCCAAAGCTCATACCACTAAAGTTCACTTGTTAGTTGTCTCGCTCGTAACTATGATACTGACAAAAATGTCATTTTCTCCATTAATTAAATCAAAATTACAAACTCTTCATATTATAACCACTATTAAAGTGGAAGGGGGTCTTCAGGGTTTCTCGTGTAATGCCCCCCAAAATAGGAAGTGAATTATTAATTTGATGATTTAATAGATACATTTACCCTACCAAAACATGAACAGCTATCCTACTAACAGTCTCGGTAAATAACGTTTATAATACTGCGACATCGTTCTGTGGCATCAAACACCACACAGATCCAAAGCAGCACTCGGGTTCAAAGGTTAAGCTTAACCAAAAATTAAGACGTCATATTTGAGAATACAAAATTCTGTGAATATCTCTAATTAGAGCGGAGGAGTGAAAAATACTTCTCAAACATGCACGAAAATACGTGGAAACTGTCACATCTACAGCGCCTTTCTGCGCAACGAGAAATACTACAAGTGCTGGATAGCACCTTGTGCTGAATTTCTAAACCTTCAAACGCTACAGAGTGTAAAACTAACCCGAGCACTAATCAATTCAAACAAATCGAGGTACACCGAAATGTGGGTGTTAAAATCACTACAGGGGTGCATTACAATGGTGGTAACATTTTATTGGGCTTTTATATGGAGCAGAAAACTCAATTAAGATCCGAATTAAAAGAAGAGCACTCTTGTAAAAGAGAGTATTATTATTTTGATTCTGAACACTGGGTCGATAGAAAGACTTGCTTCAATCTGAAGTTGCAACCGGTTGCTATACAGGGCGGACTTCGCACAAGATGTTTGCTAATTTTACAAGCTTGTCAAAAAGGAGCCTGAACAGGCGAAGTCGTAAAAGTCTGATTTTACGAGAAATCATTAGCAACAGGCTGTCCCTGTGTATCAATAAGCTCTGACCGCCGTTCTCCCCCCTCCCCACTTTGAGCCTTTTCTCCTGGTCTAAAACCCTGGCAAACCACGTGAGTAGTTCTAGTGTTGTACCTGCCTATCATATGTAACCCACTTGACCAACATACATTCCGCGAGGATAGCCAAAAGACATTAAAAAGAGGAAAATCAGAAACAGCATCATCCTAAATGTTGGTGTGATTTGACAAGGATTTCAAATATTTCTTCAGTCTGACAATCAACTCAAGTATGTTGACTCGTTGAGTAATGTGCCTATGACCCGGCAAAACAATTCATTCACATCAAATTCTTCGGTTTTTAGCAGCTTTTATGGTTCGACTGAAAATCTAGATTTTTTTTAAAAAAAGGATTAAAATTGAAGTCGAACTTCAATGCGTGAAAATCGATGTGCATGTCTAGTGGTCCCAGGGAAAAAAAATCCCAGAGAAATAACGTATTTTTAATTTGCCATATATTTGTCAGTATTATGGTGACAACAGAGGGGATCGGTTAGAGGTCCCGAGAGAATCTGCAGTACGTGATCGAGAAGAACTCCGATCAATTGATCAATCCCTTCCGTCAATACAGACACAGAATCTGCAGAGAGTCTGCTCTGCTCTCCCTCCCCCTCAAAACAAAACCCGACTTGAATTAATCAGTTCAGGTTCTGGGATGCAAATGAATCCTTCCGTTTAGGGACAATGTAACTCGGCAGGGGATCGCACCAACACTCATAGAAAGAGAGAACAACTTTGCCTTGGCTTTTTTTTCCTCGCTTGAAAAGGGAGGAGGGGGGGGGGGGGGGGCAGATATCATTCAGACGCCGGGCCACTTCTTCCAAAAACCAAAACGAAAATTGCTCATTTTCCAGTAGTAACATATTCATCGAATTGATATTTGGTATCAGCACCATTAAAGTCAAAATGTTGAGCGCTGCGCATCAAGTCACTTCACGGCTGGTATCAACCGATTTACTTATTTTAAAAGTGTATTTTTATAATATAAGTCCGAAATACCATAATTGGTCAAAAATTGAAAAAAAAGTCTTGGGGAACAGGAGCTAGCGTGGCCACGGACCCCACACTGTCGTGGAGGAAGGAGGGACCAAGAGAAGTGTGAGCCTCTTAAAAAAAAAGTGACTTATCGAAAGAAAAAAAACGAAATAAATAAATGCACGTGGGGAGCCGGAACCGATACCCTGTTGCAGCGGAGGACCGTGCTGTAGCGAGGCAACTTTTTCTTAAATAGCGTGTTTGAGAGGATTAATCATCGAGAGTACAGGAGGCGAAGCTCACTGGAAGGTGGTCAACACAAAAGCCAGGGGCTGAGTGCGGACACTGCCGGCCATGGAGTGAGTGGCTGCACTCACACACACACACACACACACACAGATGGAGTCCCTCTCTCCTCACCAACACACACCCTTCCCCCCACCAAATAAAAACACATTTCACCCCCACAACAAAACAAACCACTTCCCCTTCACTCCAATTCCCCACCGAGCCCGAAATCCCCCCACTCCGGATTCGAACTGAGGCCAGAGGAAGGAGGACATCAGCCTCAATGGGCCGGAGGAAAGGTGGCGGTTGGTGCGGGGGGGGGGGGGGGGGGAAGATGAGGTGGGTTAACGGACACTCGCCACTCCGGACATCAAAGCGTCTCCTCAATCCAACAACGAAAACAAAAAAATCAAAAACAAAAAAAAAACTCACCCGAAATAGGAAGCAGCAAAACCACCAGCGCTGTCCCCCAACAAGTTCTCCCGTGAAAAGTCGCCATTTAATCCACGGTTTCCTCGGTCATGCCAGAAGCCTTTTTCCTCCTCCCCCCCTCCCCTGTCCCCAAGCCCTGGCTCCGGCTCTCTGGAGCTGCAGCTCCCGGAGCCTCCGCCTTCACTCACTGCGCACTCTTTTCCGGCCGCGCCTGTGCACGCACGCGCGCGCGCGGTGGAGGGTTGTGGGGGGCGGGGGGCGGGGGGAGACGCTCCGGCCAGCCGCAACACCGGACCCCCGCGGCGGCCTCATCCGCGGCTGGGCGGTGCGCGCGCGCGCGACCTACTTTCGCACTGCCCCGTAGCCAACGGAGCAGCGGTCTCGCGGGCTGAGGGGGTGATCGGAAGGGATCTTTGCAAAGTCGCGAGGGCACATCAGAGGTTGCGGGGCAGCCTCGCGAGAGGATTTGCGCCTGGCATGGATTGGAGGGGCTGCAGTGCCCAGGAGATATGGGTACGAGGGCAACAACATTGTGGGCAGCAGTGCATAGAGATGAATGTCTGATAGGGTTTTAGAGGGTAGCAATAATGTGAGCATCAATGCATGAGGGTATTCCTATGAAAGGAATTGGAAGGCAACAATAATGTGAGCACCAGACATGGAGATGTGTGCATGGCAAGAGTCGGTGAGCAAAAATGTTGAGTGCAGCAATGGAGCCTTTTGGACCAGAGAGCATAATCTCAGAATAAGGGGTTGCATATTTAAGACAAAGATGAGGAAGAATTTCTGTTCTCAGAAGATAATGAACCTGTGCATCTCTTTACTGCAGAGGCTGGGTAATTAAGTATATTCAAGGGTCAGATAGATATTTTAATCAGTAAAAGAAGTCAAGGACTATGGGAAAAGACAGGAAAGTAGAGTTAAGAATTATTAAATCAACCATGATCTCATTGAATGACGGAGCAGACTCGAAGGTGCTTAAATGGTCTGCTTCTGTCTTATGGTCTTAATGCATGATGATGTGGGCTTGGATTGGAGCCAACCATAATGTGAACAGCAGCATTGCATTAGCACGAATGAGTACAGAGATTGGAGGACAGGATTTGAATGAATGATTGTAAGTGACAAGAGTTTGGAGGGTCACAGTGGCTGGCAATGCATGTGTATGTTTGAGGACAAAGTGGGGACTGCAGATCAGAGTCAAGGGTGTGGTTAAAAGCAAATTACTGCAGATGCTGGAATCTGCAACCAAAAGAGAAAATGCTGGAAAATCTCAGCAGGTCTGGCATCTGTAAGGAGAGAAAAGAGCTGACGTTTCGAGTCTAACCGACCCTTTGTCAAAGCTTTGACAAAGGATCAGTTAGACTCAAAATGTCAGCTGTTTTCTCCCTTTACAGATGCTGCCAGACCTGCTGAGATTTTCCAGCATTTTCTCTTTAGGTTCAAGAGTGTGGTGTTGGAAAAGCAGAGCAGGTCTGGCAGCATCTGAAGAGCAAGAGAATCGACATTTTAGGCATAAGCCCTTCATCAGGAAGCATCATCCTGATGAAGGACTTATGCCCGAAATATCGATTCTCCTGTTCGTTGGATGCTATCCACACCTGCTATGCTTTTCTAGCACCACACTCTCACCATGCATGTTTGAGTAAGGAATTGGAGGGCAACAGCAGTGGAAGTGACACAACATACACATAAGTGAATGGCAGTGATTGGAAAGCAACAATAGGGAAGAGTGAGCAAATCCTTGAGGCCATGAGCATGGGGATTCCAATGTATTCATAAAAGAACATGGAAGGATCAGGTCAGAGATATTAGGTGTAGTATTGGGTAGTGCATAAACTGAATAGGTCATGAGGTAAGCACAACAGCTGCACATAGCAAGATGGAAGCATAGGTACAGCACAGTTTACAGTAAGAGAGTAATAGGACTCCAATCAGATTTGTGATAAACCTAGCACCAAACAGAAGTTCTCTGTAACTGTCTGTACTGCTCTGTTGATGGATGAGCGATTAACATTAGATCTTTTTGATCTGATACAGAAACACAGCAACCAAGAAGGTTGAGGTTCAATTCTTGTCTTTGGAATCAATGGGTACTGCAGGGCCAAAAGTACCTCATAAGTACCAGTAATGACATTCTAATTTAATTGGCAGCATTACCTTTTATTGTTTTTTAAATGATATTAGTTTAATTGAACCACTCATTCATGTTTGTTTTAAGTGGTGCTGCAAAAACAGTTTTGCAGCTTGTTTTTGTTTAGTGACACTGGAGAACCTTGGTGCCACCTTCGATGGTCTAGTTAAAAGAGAGTCCAGGTTCAACTCTGTGACTATACTAATTGAACTACTTTCAGTCAGCAGTGGGCATTGTCATCCCAGTAGATGCCTTTTCTAAGGAGGGGAAAACCGGTTTGGTAACCAGTGATTACTATAAGAAAGTGCACAGGAGGGGTTATCATCCAAGTATAAGTCTGTGCTCAGTTGTTATGTTCCTGACTTTTGAATAGCCTATCAATGTGCCTTACTCTCTTTATTCTTCGAGTCTTGATCACTGTCATCCATGGTTAACTATTCCCTGTGACAATGCTTTAACTTTAAATTGGTTATTTTGTCCTGGGGTTTTTTTTTCAAGAGAGGTCATAAAGGCAGAGGGGCTGAAATGTCTGGAAATGTCTACTTTAAAAATGGCAGGAAAGTGGCCAGTTCTCCCAGTTCAGATTTACTTCTGGTTTGATTTAGTTGTAACAGTCACAGAAGCTGTTGCAATCCAAAAAGGTTCCATGCTTCAGCAGATGATCTGTGGCTGATGTCTCTCTCTCTCTCTGCAATATCTCCTGCCTGTAAGAACCTGTGTTTGAATTTACCTTTTGCCAAGGGGTGTGTTTATGGGATATTACAGGAATTGGAACAGCTCCTTAGTTAAGTTGCTGTATTGAGGTGGTTAAGTTTTCCAATAGTTATTCTGAATTCCATTTTCTTTTGTTTGTGTTTCAATTGTAGTGTTTAAATAAATTCTGTTTTGCTTAAAGCCGAGTGTTTTGACCAGCTGCATCAAACCTGGAATATCCACTTCACATCTGCTTTTAAAATAAGAAAACGTTAGGGTCTGGGCTACCTTCTTGAGGTATTTTGTGGGGGTCCGGCCCGGACCATAAAATCTCTTTACTGTCTCCATCCACATCATGTTTTCTACCTGGATATTTGACTATTTGGAAAACTAATGCAATAAAGAACAATAGCCTATAAAGATGGAGTGCGTGGGGAAACAGTAAACAGAAGTTGATAAACCAAAATATCAGTCAACTGTAGTGGTACTAGACCTCGGAAAATCAGAGGATTGCCAATAAAATTATTGCTCTTTCAAAAAGAAAGATAAAATTTAATTTAGTTTTTTTGATTATTAAGTTGAAGGGACATCATTCCTGGAGAATGATTCAATTTTTGGGAAACCCAGTCTCAGCATCAGACATTCTCTATGAAGAATCCAGACATCTTCTGCCTCAACAGCAAATCCAAAAGAGCAGTCCTCAATCCAGAGTGTGAATTCTTTCACTTTTTACAGCAGCTATATTTGTGGCCTCTCTCTCAGTGGGTGTGACAATTTGTGCCAAATTGACAACAATTGTATTGTGGGTCTGCATCCAATAGGAACAAGGTTGAGTTGTTCCATGGTCACACAGAGTTCAAACTAGTTCACACAGAAAGTTCCATCCCAATCAACTAAGCTGGAGTCAGACTTAAAGATAGACTTTCAGACCTGAGTTATAACAGAACAACACTCACCAACTGTCACACACTTTTAATGGATTTTAAACAAGCCATCTGCAAAACAAGTGAAGAGGGCACTCAGCAGAGCGCATATCTCTGCCACCACGTGTTAATTCAACATTATTACAGTTACTCAGTTCTTCCTTGACACTTTCTTCTGTTTGGTTATAGTTATTCTGTAACTATAAACCTGAAAAAGCATGTCTTTTGTTGAAAGCTTTCACCTCACTGACAAGTCTTCAAGCCAATCCACATTTAACATTGTGGTCTGAAAACACTTTCAGGTTTTGAGAGCTGTGACAAATTCCACCAGAGTAGCTAAGATGATGCATAAAATTGATAGCATTATAAATAAAGCAAATTATAACCTTCATTAAGAAAGGGTCAATTTGCCCTGTCTCCCAGTGTTATTAGATCTTTTAAGAAATTCCCAGGTTTCGCATCCGCACGCAGTCATTGAGCTGTACAGCGCAGAACCTGACCCTTCGGTCCACCTCGTCCATCCCGACCAGATATCCGAAATTAATCTAGTGCTATTTGCCATAATTTGGCCCATATCCCTCTTCACCCTTCCTATTCATATACCCATCCAGATGCCTTATAAATATTGTAATTCTACCAGCCTCCACCACTTTCTCTGGCAGCTCATTCTATACAGGCCCCACCCTCTGTGAAAAAGTTTCCCCTTAGGTCCCTTTCTAATCTTGCCCCTCTCACCCTAAACCTATGCCTTCTAGTTTTGGACTCCCCCACCATGGGGAAAGAACCTTGGCTATTTACCCTATCCATGCCCCTCATGACTTTATAAACCTCTAAAAGGTCACCGCTCAGCCTCCAAAGTTCCAGGGAAAATAGCCCCAGCCTATACAGCCTCTCCCTATAGCTCAAACCCTCCAACCCTGGCAATATCCTTGTAAAGTTTTTCTGAATCCTTTCAAGTTTCACAGTATTCTTCTTATATCAGGGACTCCAGAATTGAACACAGTATTCCAAAAGTGGCTTAACCAATGTTCTGTACAGCCACAACATGACCTCCCAACTCCTGTACTCAATGCACTGACCAATAAAGGCAGACATAACAAACGCCTTCTTCACTATCCTGTCTACCTGCAACTATCTTCACCAAAATCTAACTAGTTCTTCTTTGGTCCACACAGTGAATTAGAGTCAAAAAGTGTGGCGCTGGAAAAGCACAGCTGGTCAGGCAGCAACCGAGGAGCAGGACAGTTTTATTAAACCTGATCAGTTCTTAAGATACAGGCCAGATTTTGAGAATCAAAAGGACATTTTCCCATTCCCAGCAATCCCAATTTTCATTGGAGCAGGATAAAGATACAGGTAGTAAGTCTGTACTATACAATCATGACCTTTTCAGCTGCATTTTGGTGGGGTAGGCACTTCAAAACTCCCAAAATCTTGACGGAACTGGAATCATCCCTAGTTAACCTGTGGTTCACAGCTCCTCAGAAGAATTGTGGATTATAGCCTAGATTCACAAAGCATTTGAGGGATAGGTTCACAAGCTCTCACTCCTATGCATCCCATCCAAGTTATGGCCTCTTACTAACTTATGGTTTTTCCAAGCCCATTCACACAATATGTTACGTACTTTGTACAGAACCAATTCATCCTGTTGTCAAAATTGTATATATGAAACTGCTTAGAAAAGCAGGAGAAAGTGAGATCTGCAGATGCTGGAGATTAGAGTCAAAACATATGGCGCTGGAAAAGCACAGCCGGTCAGGCAGCAACTGAGGAGCAGGAGAGTCAATATTTCGAGCATAAGCTATTCATCAGGGAATTGCCCAAGGGGGCTGAGAGTTAAATGGAAGGGGGTGGGGGTGGGGCTGGGGGGGGGGGGGAGGAAAGGTAGCTAGAAATGCGATAGGTAGATGAAGGTGGGGGTTGATGGCTACAGGTCGGAGTGGAGGGTGTAGCAGATAGGTGGGAAGGAACATGGACAGGTCGGACAGTTCAAGAGGGTGGTGCTGAGTTCGAGAGTTGGATCTGAGATAAGGTGGGGGAGGCGAGATGAGGAAACTGGTGAAATTGACATTGATGCTGTGCGGTTGGAGGATCCGAAGGATGAAGATGAAGCGTTCTTCCTCCAGTTGTTGGGTGGCTAGGATTTGGCGGTGGAGGCGACCTATGACTTGACAGTCCATGGCAAGTGGGAGGGGGAGTTGATGTGTTTGGCCACAGGACAGTGGGAGTATTTAGTATGTGTGTCCCGGAGATGACCTCTGAAACATTCTACAAGTTGGCATCATGTCTGTTGCTCTTGATGTGGTCTCCTCTACATTGGGGAGACAGGACACCAACTTGCAGAATGTTTCAGAGAACATCTCCAGGACACACATCCCAATCAACCCCACAGTCCTGTGGCTGAACACTCAAGTCCCCCTTCCACTCTACTGCCAAATCCTAACCACCAGACAACTGAAGGAACAATACCTCATATTCTGCCTTAGGACCCTCCAACCACATGGGATCAAAGTCTGTTTCATCCAATTCTTCATCTCCCCTCCCTCCACCTTATTCCAGATCCAACCCTCCACTGCCCTCTTCAACTGTCCTAACTGTTCATTTTCCTACTCACCTATCCGCTCCACCCTCCACTCTGACCTATCACCATCACCCCCCACTTGCAGCCACCTATTCCATTCCTAGCTACCTTCCCCCAAGCCCCACACCTCTCCCATTTATCTCTCAGGCCCCTTGGGCCACCCCCACATTCCTGATGAAGACCTTATGCTCAAAACATTGACTCTCCTGCTCCTCGGATACTGCCTGATTGGTTGTGCTTTTCCAGGACCACACTTTTTGACTCTGCTGAGAAAAGCAATCCATTAATAATTCTTTGAAAATAACTGTTATGCCGAAAATGCCAGAAAAGTGTCAGTCAAACAGATCATAAAGCACATAATAAACTGGAGCAGAAGTAGGCCTTTTAGGACCTCAAGCCTACTCCGCCATTCAATAGAGTAAAGGAGATGTACAGCACAGAAACAGACCCTTCGGTCCAACTCATCCATGCTGACCAGATATCCCAACCCAATCTAGTCCCACCTGCTAGTACATGGCTCATATCCCTACAAACCCTTCCGATTCATATACCATCCAGATGCCTTTTAAATGTTGTAATTGTACCAGCCTCCACCATTTCCTTTGGCAGCCCATTCCATACATGTCCCACCCTCTGTGTGAAAAAGTTGTCCCTTAGGTTTCTTTCATATCTTTCCCCTCTCACCCTAAACCTATGTCCTCTCGTTCTGGACTCCCCTACCCCAGGGAAAACATCTTGTCTATTTATCCTATCCATGCCCCTCATGGTTTTATAAACCTCCATAAGGTCACCCCTCAGCCTCCGATGCTCCAAGGAAAACAGCCCTAGCCTATTCAGCCCCTCCCTACAGCTCAAATTCTCCAATCCTGGCAACATCCTTGTAAATTTTTTTTGAACCCTTTCAAGTTTCATAACATCCTTCCTTCCAATAGGAAGGAGACCAGAACTGCATGCAATATTCCAAAAGTGGCCTAACCAGTCTCCTGTACAGCCGCAACATGTCCTCCCAACTCCTGTACTCCGTACTCTGACCAATAAAGGAAAGCATACCAAACACCTCCTTCACTATCCTATCGACCTGTAACTCCACTTTCAAGGAGCTATAAACCTGCACTCCAAGGTCTCTTTGTCCAGCAACACTCCCTAGGACCTTCCCATTAAGTATATAGGTCCTTTTAAGATTTTCTTTCCCACAATGCAGCACTTCACATTTATCTAAATTAAACTCCATCTGCCACTCCTCAGCCCATTGGCCCATCTGATCAAGATCCCATTGTAATCAGAGATAACCTTCTTCGCTGTCCACTACAACTCCAATGTTGGTGACATCTGCAAACTTACTAACTGTACCTCTTAAGCTCACATCCAAATCACTTATATAAAATGATAAAAAGTAGTGGACCCAGCACCATTCCTTGTGGCACTCTACTGATCACAGGCCTCCAGTCTGAAAAACAACCCTCCACTACTAACCTTTGTCTTCTACATTCAAACCAGTTCTGTATCCAAATGATTAGTTCCACCTGTATTTTGTAAGATCTAACCTTGCTAACCAGTCTCCCATGGGGAACCTTGTTGAACACTTTACTGAAGTCCACATAGATCATGTCTACCACTCTGCCCTCATCAATCCTCTTTATCACTTCTTCAAAGAACACAATCAAGTTTGTGAGACATGATTTCCCAAACACAAAGCCATGTTGACAATCCCAAATCAGTCCTTGCCTTTCCAAATACATGTACATCTGTCCCTCAGGATTCCCTCCAACAATTTTCCCAAATGACGTCACACTCACTTGTCTATAGTTCCCTGGCTTGTCCTTACCACCTTTCTTAAATAGTGGCACCACGTTAGCCAACCTCCAGGCTTCTGGCAACTCACCAATGATACATATATCTCAGCAAGAGGTTCAGCAATCGCTTACCTAGCTTCCCACAGAGTTCTAGATACACCTGATCACATCCTGGAGATTTATCCACTTTTATGTGTTTCAGGACATCTAGCACTTCCTCCTCTGTAATTTGGTCATTTTTCAAGATGTCACCATCTATTTCCTTACATTCTATATCTTCCATGTCCTTTTCCACAGTAAACACATGCAAAATACTCATTTAGTATTTCCCCAATCTCCTGCGGCTCCACACAAAGGCCGTCTTGTTGATTTTAGAGGGGCCTTATTCTCTACCAAGTTAACTTTTTGTCCTTACTGTATTTGTAAAAAACCCTTTGAATTCTCTTTAACTCTATTTGCCAAAGCTATCTCATGTCCCCTTTTTGCCCTCCTGATTTCCTTCTTAAGTATACTCCTACTGCCTTTATACTCTTCTAAGGATTCACCCGATCTATCCTGTCTATAACTGACATATGATTCCTTCTTTTTCCAAACCAAACCCACAATTTTTCTCATCATCCAGCATTCTCTATACCTACCAGCCTTTCCTTTCACCCTAACAGGAATACATTTTCTCCCTGGACTCATGTTATCTCATTTCTGAAGGCTTCCCATTTCCCTGCGAACATCTGCTTTTGAAAGTTTTTGCCTAATACCATCAAAATTGGTCTTTCTCCAATTTAGAACGTCAACTTTTAGATCTGGTCTATCCTTTTCCATCACTCTTTTCAAACTAATAGGATTATGGTCACTGGCCCCAAAGTGCTCCCCCACTGACACCTCAGTCACTTGCCCTGCCTTATTTCCCAAGAGTAGGTCAAGTTTTGCACCTTCTCTAATAATAAGATCATGGCTGACCTGTCTCAGGCCTCAACTCTTCTTTAAATAACAACTCCTTATAGCCATCAATTTTGAAAATCTACCTTCCTCTTATATAAACGACTTCAATGATCTATCCTCTACAACTCTAAGGTAGGGAATTCCAAAGATTCACTGCCCTCTGTACTCAATTTTAAATTAGTCTTCCCTTACACTATAACTGTGTCCAAGTTTGAATTACCCCCATGAGTGGAAACATCTTACCAATATTTATCCTGTCAAGCCCCTTCAGAATCTTATACTTGTCAACTCCAGTGAATAAAGGCCTGACCTGTTTAGCCATTTTTGATAGGTGAACTCCTTCATCTCAGGAATCCACCTAATGTACCACTTTTGAACTGCCTTCAATGCCAGTACACCCTTTCTTAAATGTAGGGACCAAAACTGTGCACAGTGCTCCAGACTCACCAACACCCTGTATGGTTGGAATAAGACTTCTAATTTTATAACTCCAAATCCCTAATAATAAAAGCCAAAATTCCACTTTTGTTCCTAATTACTTGCTGCACCTATATCTTAATTCCATGTGTTACACGCACAAGAACACACAGATCTTCTGTGCTGCACATTTTTTGAAGTCACTTTCTACTTAAATAAAAGTCACCCCTTGATTTTTTCTACCAAAATGCATGACTTCATACTTTCCTACATTAAACTCCATCTGCCATTTTCTGCCCAATTATTCAACCTATCTTTTTCCTCTTGCAGATTTTAATGGCTTCGTTGCAGCATACCCTCCCACTTATTTGTATGTTTGTTCAAACTGGAAACATTAAATTCTGTCCCCTCCTTCAAGTCATTGCTTTAGATTGTAAATAACTGAGTTCTTCCAATCCTTGTGGCAGTCTGCATTTTTCTAACTTGAAAAAGACCCATTAATCCTGACTCTGTCTTTTGTGTGTGAACTAATGCTCAATCCATGCTAATAACATGAGATTTTCTCCCATCCAATAACTTTTTATGTGACGTCTGAATGAATGCCTTCTGAAAATCCAAATACACTACATCTACCAACTTCCATTATCACCTCTACATGTTACACTTTGAGTAACTTTAGTAAATTTGTCAAATATGATTTCCCTTTCACAAAACCACGTTGACTCTGATGACATAAAGCTATTTTAAATGTGCTGCTATTATTTTCTAATAGTGGACTCCAGCATTTTCCTAATGGCAGTCATTAGGCTAACCTACATATAGTTTTATTGCTTTCTGTTTAACTCCTTTCTTGAACAGGAGTATCACATCAACGGTTTTCAAATTTGCTGGAATCTTATCAGAATTCAATAACTATTTTAACAAATAGTCTATTTTACAATGCCTCCACCCTTTCTCAGCCACTTCCATTAAGAGTGCTGGTCATCAGGTCCTGGTGATAGAACCCGGAGAAATTTCTACAGTGATGTCCTGGGACTTTGTCTCCCCAAGGATCACCGTTGGTCACCCTTACCAAGGTACCTGGGCGTAAAATTAAATGTGTGCCCTCAAGAAATAAGTTGCCTCATATATATTGATTGGTGCTATTGTTGAAGAAAATTCAATTCTGAGAAATTGCTACAATGTAATTATTGCCTTGTGTTTACTGCCCATCCCATTTGCCCTTGAGATGGCAATAGTGAGCCAGCTTCTTAAACTAATGAGTCTGTCTTGTTTAGGTACACTGCTGTTAGAAAGGGAATTCCAGGTTTTTGACCCACTGACAGTGAAGGAATGGTGATACAGTTCTAAACTAGGATGATGTCTGGCTTGGAGAAGGACTTGTGGTGGTGTTTCCATGTTTCTTCTGCCCTTGTTCTTATCGGCAATAGAAGCTGCAGGTTTGGAAAGTGCTGTTGAAAGAGACTTTGTGAGTACACCTTGTAAATGATTCATACTGATCTACACGAATTGGGACCACGAGCATGGGTATTGTAGGAAAAAGAAACTATTTTAGTGACAAAGGCATATTTTCAAAATTCAAAATTATAATATCAACATTCAAAATTATAATATATCTTAAAAAGTTAGATACATTTGTAGAGCAAAGCAGGTCAGATGATGTGGTGAGGAATCAGTCAGGTTGCTCAAAGGCTTATAATACAACCAGTAAGTTTTGTGCAGATCACCAGCAAAATCTGGGCAGCTGCATGCAGCAACTCAGGTATTTGTGCCATTGTTTATAACCTTTCATATGACTAGCAAGACTGCAAGCTGCCAGTGGAGCCTCATACATCAATTAAAGAGTCTGTAATGGGTCAAGAGCCCTGTGGAAGAATGCATTCTGCTTGAGATAGGGGGTTTCTGTCAATTCAATGAACAGGTTTCAGGTTACAGCACTGCAAAATCAGCCTGATAGGTCCTCTTACAAATTCTTATACAAGCTTGACCCTCGAACAGGGAGGCATTGAAACTCTCAATGCTTGAGCTTCGATACTGCTCAGAATTCTCAATGCATCAAGTGTTTAAAACAATTCCCTCATGTAGAAGCTTCTAGACAAATTCTCAAACATAGATATCCAATTAACAGTGAGGAAGCTGGCTATAAATGATAATTGTCCAAATGTTCTTGTCATAGATAAGAACAATTCATGCTTCTGGGCTGAACATACAAAACATGTTGCTAATCAAATCAGGGAAACAAACCTATTAACTTTTTTAACCAAAGTTACGAGCTGATCTTTAAGTAGATTAAACAGTTTATTAGACGGACTTTATTAGCTTGTAAAGACAAAGTCATTTCTTTTGACATTCTTAGATAAAAGTTAGATACAATTCTCAATTTTATGGCACTTCCCTGTAATTAATTTGTCCTAGTTACTTCTTCTATTCATGTAATTTATTTAAGCACAAAGTGAAGCAGACACAAATCACTCAACATCAGTGAACAAACAAGTTACAGACATACAGCCGTTGGTCAGCACTTATCTAGTTGATGCTGATTGACTTCCCATGCAGGTTCTGTTTTTATTTTAGATGTCTAACATTTCCAGGTTTCTTTTTGTTTCTTATCAGCACCTGATTCTTGGCATCCACCAGTTTCAGATACAGCTACTTGTGGTCTCCCAAACTCAGTAAGAACACCACAGAAGAGCCATGTTTGTTGATAGAAATTGAAGGTATTTGTTGTTCACAGTAACCAATTGTTGTGTGATGTGTTTTTTCCTTTCACCCCAGCTTCCATCCAATTCTCCCAACCATCTCGCAAAACCAGAGACTATTACTGAGGCAATTTCAAGAACATGGACAATCCACTGGTAAATTTCCAAATTACTATCCTTCATCTGTAACCTTAGATAAAAGTATCAGCAATCTGACAGTAGGAGACATCACAGATAAACCTGATGCTGTCTGCACTCACTATTTAGAGACATGCACTTTGCATGTCTTGTAACACTGATACAATCAAGAAAGGGTTCAGGAAAGATTTACAAGGATGTTGCCAGGGTTGGAGGATTTGAGCTATAGGGAGAGGCTGAACAGGCTGGGGCTGTTTTCCATAGAGCTTCGGAGGCTGAGGGGTGACCTTATAGAGGTTTACAAAATTATGAGGGGCATGGATAGGATAAATCGACAAAGTCTTTTCTCTGGGGTCGGGGAGTCCAGAACTAGAGGGCATAGGTTTAGGGTGAGAGGGGAAAGATATAAAAGAGACCTAAGGGGCAACTTTTTCACACAGAGGGTGGTACGTGTATGGAATGGGCTGCCAGAGGAAGTGGTGGAGGCTGGTACAATTGCAACATTTAATAGGCATTTGGATGGGTATATGAATAGGAAGGGTTTGGAGGGATATGGGCTGGGTGCTGGCAGGCGGGACTAGATTGGGTTGGGATATCTGGTCAGCATGGACAGGTTGGACCGAAGGATCTGTTTCCATGCTGTACATCTCTATGACTCTATAACTCTGGCTGTGTTTTTCTTCTCAGCTATAAATTAATTTATAAGATTCACCCTGTACTGCTAGGTAGAGGCCAGGTAACTCCATTATTTTCTATTTTTTTGCCATACTCTTAAAAGTTTGCATTATATTTGCGAGGTTTTTTCACAATGCAATGCACCAAACACATGGTTAACCATTTCATAAGAAGGGACTTCCATTTGAGTTAATATTTTGTCTTTATGGACATAGTAAATGGTGGAGAAACCATCTTCTTTCTCAATATAGTTCCTTACTTTCAAGGAAGAATTAACTATTTCTCCACATTTTCCTGACAACATAAATCTCAACAGCAGGGATTAGTCATGTGGTTCTTCCCTGGCAGCTCCCAACTTCCCAATGTCTCAGTGACCAGAGTCAAAGCCAATGCTCAAGATGTGGTCTCAGTGTTTCACTGTTCACTTAAGACTTAAAGTAAGCAAATTTTTACATATGTTGGAAATTTGGAATAAAGACAGAAATAACTGACGAAACTCAGCAGGTCTGGCAGCACGAGAAACAAAGTTAACATTGAGTCCAGTATGACTTCTTCAGATCACTTTGCTTTGATTATTCGTTTATGGGATGTGGGTGTCTCTGGCTAGGCTAGTATTTATTGATCTCCAATTACCTTGGAGAAGGTAATGGTGAGGTGGCTTCTTAAGCCACTGCAATTTTGGGGTGTAGAATAACCCTCAGTGCTGTAAGATTTTACTAATTATGAGGCACTATGATTCTGAAAGGGGCACCAATAATGAACTGAACCAAAGCAAACTTTTCAAGGGAACTTAACAAAGCAAGTTAAAATGGAATCTGAAGGATGATAATGTGCTCCATTCCCCACTGGTCACAGAAAGCTTCAAGCATTCCCAGGGTCTAGATGTAGCCCTGGAATAGAGGCAAGCAGTTAGGCTGACTGATCCCATAACTTCTGTGTCTTGGCTGTGAGTCAGTATTCTGTTTGTTTTGTCGACTGGTTTGATAAAGGGGTTCAAAATCATAAAGCAGTTCTCCGAGTAGATAAGGAAAAACCGTTTCCATTCCTGGAAGGATCGAGAATGATAGAAAGCAGATTAAAGCTAATCAGCAAAAGCGACATGACGAGAATCATTTTCACTCTGAGTGGTTAACGTCTGGAATGCACCACTTGAGAATATGTGGAGGTAGGTTCAATCAAGGCTTTCAAAAGGAAATTCAATAATCTAATAAAAAGGAACAATTTGCAGGGTAATAGAGAGAAGGCAAGAGGGTCGTGATACTAGGTGCACTGCTCATTTAGAGAGCTGGCACAATCATAATAAGGTAAATGGTCTCTTTTTGTGTTGTTCAATGATTCTGCAAAAATTGGGCATTTTAAGCACAAAACCATTTAAAAGTTATTACTACATTGAAAGGGAAATAATTTAATAATGTTTGTCACCATTTAAGTTATTACTACATTGAAAGGGAAATAATTTAATAATGTTTGTCTCCAGATATAAATTTCCCAATTATCCCAAATAGTAACTTTCTCTTCAAGATCCAATTTTTGTTCCAGAAGATCATCAATAGTATCTGTCTGTTGGTCTGAATGACGCCTTTTTACTTAATATTTTCTTACATGTACTATTGAAAAAAAACACCTGAAGGAATCATTGCAACCAGGAACATCGAAGATGTGAGATAAATCCATTGGTAAACTGGATTTTCTGGTCAATACCAGAGATGCACATTTCTCCAACAGTGGTGATGCCACTGTTGAAATTATCTATATAATAAGAATCTTTTCCTTTAGTTTGTAAGGCAGCACCATTTTATGTAAAAACAGCAAATGCAGGACAAACACAACAGGTGTAGCATTTGAGAAACAGTTAACATTTTGAGTCCCGTGTGACTATTCTTCGGAATTTAGTACTGAGTTCTGAAGAAACAGACTTGAAATATAAAATCTGGTTCTTTCTCCACATTTGCTACTAGACCTGCTGAGACTGTTCAGAATTTGCTGTTTTTATTTCAGCATCTGCATTTTTTTGCTTTTATTGGAGTCAATTTATAGCTTTTCTGTGAGGTGAAGAAATTTTGAATTGTAACTATAATCAATTGTGGACTAACATATCTGTCACTATCTCTGACACCAACTAAGTTGCTGATTGAGTTGAGGAATTTCTGATTTGCATGCCAGACATTCCTGATGACATTAACCTCTTTTTTGAAAAAGGTCTCAATTTTGGATCAACTATGTAAAGAATTAAAGGTAGAATTTTCCGGCAGCCATCTCTGCATTCCTCAAATGTTAGGTCATTCTCCCAGCCAGTGTGCTAGTTTTCCAATCAACACTTAGGTAAACAGTAGTGGGGTATCATCTATGAGGGAGAACTCTTGTAGTGCAGAGGTCATGTCCCTACTTTTGAGCCAGGAAGCCTGGGTTCAAATCCTAGAGGTGTGTCATAACATTTCTGAACAGGTTGATGAAAAAATATCTGAAGGATTGGACTGGTTTTGGCTATGGTGATGACAGTGAAATTGGCAGCACTCACTGTCAGTATTGCACTGAAACTGACAGGTTTAGGACATGAACGGAACATGAACATGAACGGAATAATGCAGAGGCACAGACATTGCTGTCAGTGATCATATGTTTCTCCTGAGGTCCATAGATTGTAATCAATGGGCAGTATTTTATATGGCAAGAACTTCCATTTTTACTCTGTTAGTTTCTCCACAAATGACCTTTGAAAAGTTGCACGTACTTAAATAAGATGCACCTTTGATTTTTTTTGATAGCACTCCTAGTTTATAATTACAACGAAACACCTTCAATCTATATTGATTTATTAACATTCATTATGGCTATCTGAAATTTTAAACTAAAAGTAAAGAAATTCAGAGCTTGCTACATGTGAATACTGGACCTCAGTTGCTTACATTGCTTGATGACATCTCTGCTGCTGCACGGTTGACTATTCCATTGTTTTAGTGCCAGATTTAAAATGCCATAGGGAAGGGTAGTCTGTGTTACAGACACTGCTACATTCCTGTGGGCAGTATTCCTCAACATTGGTAGGGAGCACCGTTGCTTCATAACTGACTGCAAAAATCCAGGCCATTCTGTCCTTTGTTAGAGTTATTGTAATCATACAGTCACAGAGATATACAGCACAGAAACAGATCCTTTGGTCCAACTTGACCTTGCCAACCTGATATCCCAAATAAATGTCGACCCATTTGCCAGCATTTGGCCCATATCCCTCTAAACCCTTCCCATTCATGTACCCATCCTGATGCCTTTTTTAGATTAGATTAGATTAGATTACTTACAGTGTAGAAACAGGCCCTTCGGCCCAACAAGTCCACACCGACCCACCAAAGTGCGACCCACCAAAGTGCAACCCACCCAGACCCATTCCCCTACATTTACCCCTTTACCTAACACTATGGGCAATTTAGCATGGCCATATATGTTGCAATTGTACCAGCTTCCACCACTTCCTCTGGCAGCTCATTCCATACATGCACCACCCTCTGCAAGAAAAAGTTGCCCCTTAGGTCCCTTTTATATCTGTCCCTTCTCACCTTAAACCTATGCTTCTAGTTTTGGACTTTCCCACCCTGGGGAAAAGGCCTTGTCTATTTACACTATCTATGCCCTTCATGATTTTATAAACCTGTATAAGGTCGTCCCTCAACCTCCGACACTCCAGGGAAAGCAGCCCCAGTCTATTAAGTCTCTCCTATAGCTCCAAGCACTGCAATCCTTGCAACCCTGCTCACAAATCTTTTCTGAACCCTTTCAAGTTTCACAACATCCTTCCTATAGCAGGGAGACCAGAATTGCTTGCAGTAGTGCCACCCTGTTTGAACATGTTATTGCACATCTCCAGGGCAGGTGGGACTTGAACCCAAGCCTTTTGGCCTAAGGGTAGGAGCACTGTCCTTGTGGGCGAGTCTAAAACCAGAGGGTATAATCTTAGAATGCATGGGTTGCTCATTTCAAAGGTAAGGCAGATTTTCTTATCTCAAAGGTTAGTGAATTTGTGGAATTCTTTATTGCAGAGGGCTGTCTTTAAGTACTTTCAAAGCTGAGATAGATCTTTAGTTAGTAAGGAATTATAGGGAAGATTATAGGGAAAAGGCAGGAAAGTGGAGTTGAGGATTATCAGATCAATCATGATCTCATTGAATAGTGCAGCAGACTTGATGGGCTGAATGGCCTACTTTAGCTCCTACATCTAATGGTCTCCCACTGCACCACAGGACTGTTTGTCCTTTGGTATATATCCTTTGGCTGAAACGCTGTGATTCTCACACCAGTGATGTATCCAGTCTTTCTGAATGAGATTACTAATTTTGTGCTGATTGAAACTTGTTTCATGGGTAACCTGTACAGTTGGCAGAGGGAGAGAACTTTCAGAATTTCAGTCGACTCGATTTGAATCTATTTCATGGAGGTGGAAGTCTAATGTGTTAACCTCGTGCACCAACCGTTTATTAATTCTTTGCTACTTTCAGAAACAAGCTGTTGCTTTCTTGCTGGATTGTGTGCCAACTTTGGCACAGACCCCAGTGGCACTGCACATAAAAACAGCTAAAGAATTGCCAGAGCAAAATCAAACTCCTTAAATCAAACTTTTGTTACTGGATGAGTAAAGTAGCGTCCCGGTGACCAGAACTAATTTCCTCATCAGTAAACCCTCACGCCCGCCCACAGGAAAATTCCAATGGAAATGTTTCCACAGACACAGGTTATAATCACTGCCTGCCACACCACTTAATCAACCAAGCATAGCTCCTTCAAAGTTGACTAAGCAATTCAACTGCAAACACAGGAAACCACTTTGCACAAGTTTCAGGATTTTTAATTAACATTTGATAACAATTAACAATGAAAACATACAGCAGCTGGACGACAACCTGCCTTGATTTAAAAGAGAAGCTTTAAAACCTGACGTTTGCCCGTAAGTAACCAAATGCATAACCGTAAACACAGTTTCCTGGCTCCTTAAAGAGGCAGGTGGTTGAAGAGGAATAATTGTTATTCTATCTTGGATAGGTTCTAGCACCCCCACCCCCACCACTTGAGAATTGTACATTTATTGTCTGCATTCAAGTGGAGCAGAATGTCGTTTACTACTGAATTAAAGCAGAAAAAGTCACTGAAGACAACTGTTTTCTGATGCTGTTCTGGGTGAACTGCAATCTTAAAATACAATATTTTCAATTCATTTGCTGAGTATTGCCTTATTTTATGGAAAGATGTTTGAATAAGTTCCCTGATGTGAGTCTATCCAACATCCCACGATATTTTTATATGCAGTTGGCCATGTTTAGGTTCAAACTTCTACAGAAAAAGAATAATTATTTTCTTCAACTTAAATTCTATCATATTTGCATTACATATATTACACTTCTACAGTGCCCAGGTGGTGCACAATATCAACATTTTTGAAAATTCTGAGGTGATTTTATTTCTTCATACAAATCTAAACAATGTTACAGTAAGGTAAACTGTCAAAAGATCTTGTTAAATATGGTGAAGACTGTTTACTACTGGGCTGGAAAGTAAATGTTAATTATTTCACATATTTTGACAATGATAGTTTTCGATTAACATCACATCATCAGTCTTACTTGCCCTAAAGAGACCTCATAAGTTTCGATCAAAAGTCATCCTAACATTAACATTTAACTGAGTAACTTCGATGTCTGCAAAAGGTGTAATTCTAACAATACTGACAACAGAAACTGCAACTGGACAAGAAGCCCCAGGTCATAGAATCATAGAGATGTACAGCACAGAAACAGACCCTTTGGTCCAACTTATCCATTCCGACCAGATATCCCAACCCAATCTGGTCCCACCTGCCAGCACCTGGCCCATGTCCCTCCAAACCCTTCCTATTCATATACCCATCCAGGTACCTGTTAAATGTTGCAATTGTACCAGCCTCCACCACTTCCTCTGGCAGCCCATTCCATACACGTACCACCCTCTGTGTGAAAAAGTTGCCCCTTAGGTCTCTTTTATATCTTTCCCCTCTCACCCTAAACCTATGCCCTCTAGTTCTGGACTCCCCGACCCCAGGGAAAAGACTTTGTCTATTTATCCTATCCATGCCCCTCATGATTTTATAAACTTCTATAAGGTCACCTCTCAGCCTCCGTTGCTCCAGGGAAAACAGCCCTAGCCTATTCAACATCTCCCTATAGCTCATATCCTCCTCCTGCCTTTACAAGGCAGCACCCTTATAAGTCTTTTCTGAACCCTTTCAAGTTACACAACATCCTTCCGATAGGAAGGAGACCAGAATTGCACGCAATATTCCAACAGTGGCCTAACCAATGTCCTGTACAGCCACATATGACCTCCCAACTCTTGTACTCAATTCTCTGACCAATAAAGGAAAGCATACTAGGTAATTGCAATGTTTTGTCAATTAGTAATAGATTTTAACAATTTAGCATGATTCACACGTGATACAATTGCAAACCAAGAAGTTTGCAAGATAAATTCACTTTATAAAGAATATCTAGTCTAGTATTGGCTTTCAAAGTGAAATGTTTGACCTGTGATATTCTTGGGGTTAGACTAATTGAGATGAGTTTTCTGTATCATTGAATGATATGGGCATATGTGAGAAAGTTAGGAGAATCATGAGAGATTGGCAGTAAGTAGATTCCTGGAGTCAAGAGCAGAAAGTCTTAGTTTTCAATGAATTGTTGAACGGTGAGTTGAGATTCTCGCTGGCGAGCAATGAGAGGCCTATTTGTATGCAATGTCCACATTATAGTATTATCTTACCTCATTGATGCACAGTTCCGCACTCTCCCATCTGCTGGATTGAAATTAGAGGACAATAATTCCCAAAGTGAAAGTCAGAGTGGTTACCTGGTGACTCCAGCTTTCTCCTCTGGCCCTGCACCTTGAACACCCAAGCACCAACATCTTAGGACACACCCCACAGGCAGCGACTGCAAGCAACCCTTGTACACCAGGATCTCCAGGTCCCTGTCAACAATCCATGATGCCAATATCTCTCAGTCATGTCTGTTGTGATTGACAGGAACAATACAGGGCAGCTGCAGACTACCAACTCTTGACTGGGTGCACAGCTCTACTTTAGAGATGGCGCCAGTACTGGGATTCCCAGTAAGTCCCAGCAGAGGCTGGTACATCTGACTGTGGTAGGTGAGAGAATATGACAAATGTGGCACCATAGGAGTGTGGCGCATGGGTCATTAGGGCAAGTTTGAGTCAATTTCTGGTAAAAATTCAGTCCATCATTTTGGTTCTACAGGAACTGGTTTAAGTTTTGAGAGATTGCACATTGTATTACTCATTGACATTCAATTGCTTCTTTAATTCCCTCTTTAATTAGTTTTCTGCACTAAAACTATTCTTCACACACTCCAACATTAAAAGTCACGAATGATCTGTCACTTCAAACTGAAACAGAAGCTTGACATTTGTTTGAGTGGGTGAGATTGTTTATGCTGCAACTCTAACTACAGAGATCAGCAAACACACAGCACTCACAAGGGGAAGGTTGGTTCAAATGCCATAGCTTTAAGAGCTAATTTAATCAGAAATTAACCCCATATAAATTTAATTACAAGCTCTTTGTGATCACTTTTCACTAGCTTTTTGGCTACAGTTTTAGGTTAGGTTACTTACAGTATGGAAACAGGCCCTTCAGCCCAACAAGTCCACACCGACCCTCCGAAGAGCAACCCATCCAGACCCATTCCCCTACATATACCCCTTCGCCTAACACTACGGGCAATTTAGCATGGCCAATTCACCTAATCTGCACATCTTTGGACTGTGGGAGGAAACCGGAGCACCCGCAGGAAACCCCCGCAGACACAGGGAGAATGTGCAAACTGCACACAGACAGTTGCCCGAGGTGGGAATTGAACCCAGGTCTCTGGCGCTGTGAGGCAGCAGTGCTAACCACTGTGCCACCATACCACCCCTTTGTGAATCTAAGAACTCAAAAAAGACTACCTAATTAATAATACTATAATAATGTAATAACCAGGCTTGCTAGAGCTGCCAGATCATGGAAAGATACAATCATATCTCCAAACATCTACTCATCCTCACTTGTAACTTTAGCCCACAGTGGCACACTATTGAATTGAAGATAAGGATTTCTGAATCCAATTCAGGTAATAAATATGGCTATCATTTTGAAATAGTTATGGTAAATCAGGTCACATCGACTGTAATGTAAATCTTTCTGTATACAAAGCCATTTGATATGATTTTAAAAACATATATTACTGCCCACTGGAACAAGTGAAATGGTAGAGATTGGTGCGTTCATTTCCCAATGGGAGATGTTCCTGTCTTCATGAAAGGTATATGACTTGTTGGGCTGTGAAGAAGAGGTGTGAAAACCCGATATTTTACATAGAAAAGCTGGAAAATGAAAATTCATTCTATAACCCTAAAAAACAGCAAAACGACAGTTCCTCCGCCTCACTAGTTAATTGTGAGCTAGACCAAAGGAAGTAAAAAGGCAAAGAAGACATTTTAAAATTAGAATGAAAGAACATAATTTTCTCTTTCTCCCTCTGCAGAGGCTGAGCATTAACACTGATGCCTTGTGGGTCATTTTCTGAGAATGAAGGTGGTAATGAATCTCAAAGCAACACGTTCCAGAAAATAATATAGAAAATGCTAAAAAAAAACAGACATTGTTAGAGAAATTCAGCAGGTGTGGCAGCATCTGTGGTGAGCAAGCAGAATTAACATTTTGAGTCCAGTAACCCTTCTTCAGAACTCAGTTCTGAGTCTAGTTCAGAACTCATTCCTGAAGAAACGTTGACTCTGCTTTCTCTCCACAGATGCTGCCACACCTGCAGAGTATCTTCAGCAATTCTGTTTTTCATTTCAGATAGCCAGCATCAGCAGTTCATTGTCATATAATAAAAAAATGCCACCGTTTCTGGAACCCATTCCCACTGGATAACACTGTCTGCTGCAATAGGCAAGAGTAAGAAGCCCATTTAAAATTATTTATTCATGTCATTATTTTACTTTCCAGGGACCAGTCAAAATTGTTTGCTCCATTGCTTTTGGGCAGTTTGCTTACAAACATCTTTGCAAATGCATTCACTGGAACTGTACACCTTTCTACTAAGGACACATCACATGACAGGGAATTGCCCAGAGAAGACAAAACAAACATATTAGGTGGAGGTCTGGTGGATCATCAAGTAGCACCCCGAATCTGAGCCAGAAGCTCTGGGTTTCTCAGTACAACTTTGTGGGCCGAAGGGCCTGTTCTGTGTTGTACTTTTCTATGTTCTAAAGTCCCACTCTAGGACCTATTGGCTGTGGAAGGAGAGTTCATGTAATGGCTCAAAGTTGACAATTAACTGGCTAAACCTTCCAATATATTCCTGCTTTTCCCTAAAAGGGGAAAAAAGAAGTGTCATGATCCAAAACAAATACTTTAGATTTTTAAAAAGAAAATTATTAAGATTCTTAAAATGTTTCCAAGAAGCACAACTCAACGTCATAAATTAATCTTTTCTAAAATCAGAAGCTGGACTATGATTTTCTGAGACTTTTTTTCAGCTTCAGAACCAAGTATAGATGAAAACTATCATGTGTGGCTGCAATTTCCAATATTCTGTGGACTGAGTCTATTCAGGCAACATGGAGAATATTCCCAATATATATCTATATGTTTCTCTCAGAGAATCTTGTGGAGTGCAGCTTGAAACAAGAGGAAAGATTATTGAGAAGCCACTGGATAGCCAGCTGGTGAAAAAGGAATCAAAAACCACTACTCTTGACTTGGGATGGATCTATTCACGAGTGAAATCTGACAGGTATATGTCTCCTTAGTCAAGTAACTATCCAATCAATGCCCTCCAATTGTCGGAACTTAACCTCAATTGATACAATTAACAATAATAAGCTTACTTTTAATAAGTACTCCAAAACAAGGTCTGAACATTGGCGCATGTTCTAAGGGAGGAGGAAGTGAGGACTGCGGATCAGAGTCAAAAATGTGTGACGCTGGAAAAGCACAGCAGGTCAGGCAGCATCCGAGGAGGAGGAAAATCAACATTTTGGGCATAAGCCCTTCATCAGGAATGGGGGGGGGGAAGGGGGCTGATAGATAAATAGGAGGGTTGGGGCTGGGGGGAAGGTAGCTGGGATGGCGATAGATAAATGAAGGTGGGGGATGATGGTGATAGGTCAGAGAGGAGGGTGGAGCAGATAGATGGGAAGAAAGTCAGGTAGGGAGTTCAAGAGGGTGGTGCTGAGTTGGAGGATTGGATCTGGGATGAGGTGGGGGAGGGCAGATGAGGAAATTAGTGAAAGCGATGTTGATGCTATGTGGTTGGAGGGTCCTAAAGTGAAAGATGATGCAGTCCTCCTCCAGGCGTCAGGCAACTAGGATTTGGCAATGGAGGAGGTCCAGGACTTGCATATCCTTGGCACTCACTCTCCAACTCCGCCAAGGACATGCAAGTCCTGGGCCTCCTCCATCCCCAAATCCTAGCCGTCTGACACCTGGAGGAAGACTGCATCTAATCCTCCAACTTGGAACCACCCTGTTGAACTGTCCGACCCGTCCATCTTCCTTTCCACTTATCCGCTCCATCCTCCACTCTGACCTATCACTATCACCCCCACAGCTACAACTACCTATCACCTTCCCAGCTACCTCCCCCAAGCCCCAACCCCGCCTTCCTATTTATCTCTCAGACACTCCTCCACATTCCTAATGAAGGGCTTATGCCTGAAGCATTGACTCCCCTGCTCCTTGGGTATTGCCTGACCTGCTCTGCTTTTCCTGCGCCACAATTTTCAACATGTTCTAAAGTAGGACTTGACATCACATCCGCCCCATGTATAGAAAGAAGAAAGTGAAATACAGAGAGGCAGAGGGAAAAGGTTAGAGAATGTTTCAGTGAGAGTGTCTGAGTGAGACAACTAGAGATGCAGAAAATGTATAAAATATATAGGCACAATGAAAGACATAAAGATAAAGAGAATATGTTAAAATTTGTATTGATAGAATATACTCAATTTTACATCAATAATATTTCTGAAAATATTTGGGTTTTCAGATTTTGCAGTGAGCTTAACAAAGGAACACATTCCAGCTGGATAATGTAACAATTCATCAAGTGCTCAGCTCACTGGTATTCATTAAACTTCACATTTGGATTTAATTGCTGATTAGTGCAGAAATGACAACTTTGAGAGGCTGCTACAAGAATCACCTGGAAAATTCCATCACTCAAGAACATGAGAGAAGAAGAACCTTTGCACTTTAAACATGCCATTAACTAAAATTAAATTTCATTCTACAAGTCATTGTGAAATATGTCATCATCTGACTTTCACAAGCAGCCCTATGGATAGCAGACTTCAACCTGGTGTTTCTGGTCATCAGGTATCCTATTTCTGTATATGCTCTGCACAGTATTAGCCTCGGTGCTGTGAAAGGACATATATGAGCATCCCCTCCTCTTTTCCATTCCATTTACTGTCTTATGGTGACATCATTTACACACAAGGGTCTGTTTTCACATGCATGCTTACAACACTCGTTCTACCTCACCATTGTTGTCCATGACCCTTCCAATGCTCTGTTGTTTCCAAATATCAACTCTTCAATTAGCTTGAGTGTCTTGCCAATAGAAATTAAGAAGATCAAAGCCATTGGTCCCACCACAAGCTTTGGATGCTTATTATTTGGTGTGCCCCTCTTTCTAGCAACCTCTCAGATGAAATTAGACATGTCACACCTTTAGTATGGAGAAAGTGAGGACTGCAGATGCTGGAGATCAGAGCTGAAAAATGTGTTGCTGGAAAAGCGCAGCAGGTCGGGCAGCATCCAAGGAGCAATAGAATCAACGTTTCGGGCATACGTCCTTCTTCAGGAATGAGGAGGGTGTGCCAAACAGGCTAAGATAAAAGGTAGGGAGGAGGGACTTGGGGAAGGGGCATTGGGAATGCGATAGGTGGAAGGAGATTAAGGTGAGTGTGATAGGCCGGAGAGGGGGTGGGGGCGGAGAGGTCGTGGGGGCAGAGAGGTTGGGAAGAAGATTGCAGGTCAAGAAGGCGGTGCTGAGTCCGAGGATTGGGACTGAGATAAGGTGGGGGGAGGGGAAATGAGGAAGCTGGAGAAATCTGCATTCATCCCTTGTGGTTGGAGGGTTCTTAGGCGGAAGATGAGGCGCTTTTCTTCCAGGCATCGTGTTGCCATGGTCTGGCGATGGAGGAGGCCAAGGACCTGCATGTCCTTGCCTGCATGTCCTTGGCGGAGTGGGAGGGAGAGTTAAAGTGTTCAGCCACGGGGCGGTTGGGTTGGTTGGTGCGGGTGTCCCAGAGGTGTTCGCTAAAATGTTCCGCAAGTAGGCGGCCTGTCTCCCCAATGTAGAGGAGGCTACATCGGCTGCAGCGGATGCAGTAAATGATGTGTGTGGAGGTGCAGGTGAATTTGTGACGTATATGGAAGGATCCCTTGGGGTTTTGGAGGGAAGTGAGGGGGGAGGTGTGGGCGCAAGTTTTGCACTTCTTGCGGTTTCAGGGGAAGGTGCCGGGAGTGGAGGTTGGGTTGGTGGGGGGTGTGGACCTGACGAGGGAGTCGCAGAGAGAGTGGTCTTTCCGGAATGCTGATAGGGGAGGAGAGGGAAATATATCCTTGGTGATGGGGTCTGTTTGGAGGTGGCGGAAATGACGAAGGATGATACGATGTATCTGGAGGTTGGTGAGGTGGTAGGTGAGGACCAGTGGGGTTCTGTCCTGGTGGCGATTGGAGGGGCGGGGTTCATGGGCGGAGGTGCGGGAAGTGGAGGAGATGCGGTGGAAAGCATAGTCAACCAAGTCTGAGGGGAAATTGCAGTCCTTGAAGAAGGAGGCCATCTGGGTTGTTCAGTATTGGAATTGGTCCTCCTGGGAGCAGATGCGGAGGAATTGGGAATATGGGATGGTGTTTTTACAGGGGGCAGGGTGGGAGCCAACCACAAGGGATGAATGCAGATTTCTCCAGCTTCCTCATTTCCCCTCCCCCCACCTTATCTCAGTCCCAACTCTCGGACTCAGCACCACCTTCTTGACCTGCAATCTTCTTCCCGACCTCTCCGCCCCACCCCCGTCCGGCCTATCACCCTCACCTTAACCTCCTTCTACCTATCGCATTCCCAACACCCCTCCCCCAAGTACCTCCTCCCTACCTTTTATCTTAGCCTGCTTGGCACACCCTCCTCACATCTTTAGTATCCCAATCAACCCACAACTAGATTTCAAACTCCTCATTTTCTCCATGACACAGAGTTTCTACTTCCATTACCATAGCATTTGCACCTCCTCAACCCATTTGTTGGTGAAACTGTCATCAATACCTTTTGCCTCCTGATCTTGATGACTCTAATATTCCCTGATCAGTCTCCTACCCACCAATCTCTAGAGTTTAATAAATACAAATTGCTGCTGTATTTATCCTAGCCGACGCTAACACCCCCTCACATGTCTGCCCTGGCCTTACGGACCTACACTAGCTTCTACTCTTCAAATTTAAAATGTTGAAAATTGCATCATTTCCTCATTCCTCCCTTGAGCTATAATCTCCTCCAGATGCACTAACCCTATTAAAAACTCTGCTCCTCGGACCCTTACCTCTTTTACATCTTTCACTTAAAATTGACAGCTGTGCATTTTGGTCCAACATACTAAAATTCCATCTCTAAACTATTCTGCCCCTCTCCTCATTTAAAAAGCTCCTTGAAGTTCACCTCTTTGACTAAGCTTGTGATCATTCAGTGTAATATATCTTTCCATGGCCCATTAGGCATTCTTTGATAATGCAACTTGTGATATGCTCTGAGACATTTTTCTATGACAAAAGTTTCACATAAATTCAAGTTGCTTAGGAAGCCTTCAGCTGTAAATGGTGATGAAGCTGGTTACTCGTGTATTTGGACTCCTGCCAATCCATCTATTTGAGATGCACAAAAACATTTCAATGCAAATTGTGCCAACACAACCAGCTTTGAGGATTTGCTGAAAATTTCATTCAGACCAAAATAGGATTGGCAACGATGAAAACGATTTCCTAAAATTGTTTGTCCCACAGAAAGATCAGAGCTACCATGAAGACTACAAAGGTATTTTACTTCACTTAGCTCTTTCTTTCACCAGAAATAAAAATCAGCAGGGTCACTGGACTCAAAATGTTAACTCTGCTTTCTCTCCACAATGCTATCAGACCTGCTGAGTATCTCCAAGCTAAATGTTCAGATCGCTTGCAGATTACTCTTCTCACCTGCTCTCTCAGTGATTAGAATCAGAGTCATAGAGATGCGCAGCACAGAAACAGACCCTTTGGTCCAACTTGTCCATGCCGACCAGATATTTTAAATTAATCTAGTCCCATTTGCCAGCATTTAGCCCATATCCCTCTAAACCCTTCCTATTCATATACCCATCTAGATGCCTTTTAAATGTTGTATTTGTACCAGCCTCCACCACTTCCTCGGCACCTCATTCCATACATGCTCCATCCATTGTGTGAAAACGTAGCCCCTTAGGTCCCTTTTAAATCTTTCCCTTCTCACTCTAAATCTATGCCCTCCCGTTCTGGATATCTCCAACCCAGGAAAAGACTTTGTGTATTTACCCTATCCATACCCATGAATGTATAAACCTCTGTAGGTTCACCCCTCAGCCTCTGGCACTCCAAAAATTACTTTCACTTATGTAATTGTTACTACGTACCTATATTGATTGGCATTTATTAAATACAATGAAGATTAAGAAAGCCAGACCTTGAATTTACCTAGCATCAATTTACCTATCTCAGGACTTCCTAAAGTGCTTCATAATCATTGAAATCCTAATCAAATGTAAAATCACTTGTAAGATAGGGAAACATAGCAACCAAATAGTTTACTGTACAGTAATGAGATAAGGATCTACTTTTAGTGATGCTGGTTGAGGGATAAATATTGGTCAGGAAACTGAAAGGTCATCCTCACTGCGGTTCTTCGAACAGTCCAATAAGATCTTTTATGTCTGCTAAAGAGGGTGGGATGAGATTTCGGTTGAATAACGCAGCCAATAGAAAGCACCTCCAACAGACATTTTCCATTACTATTGCACTAAAGTATCAGCCTCCATTTCTACACTCCAGTCTTGAAATTATGACCTACTTAGCAACTGTGCTACAACTGAGCCAATACCAACACCTCTGCTGATTACATTTCTGGTTCTTGCAAGAAATATGAGCAAAATTACGGAGTTGTGGTTAATAACAGCCTTCCTAATAACAGCAAGTTTCTTCCTTATTTGGAGTAGAGAAAAACTTGTCATTGTACAGCTTCTTTCTTGACCAAAGCACTTCAGAGGTTAATGAAGCATTCTGGGGCATCACTGTCATAGGGCAGACAATTTGCAAATAGCAAGATCCCACAAACAACAAATGGATGATCTGCATGAACCCACCAAGTTTCCTCCCTCTATTCAACCAGCTACGCATTCAGTGGAGGGTGGCCTTCAGCCAACCTAAGACCACTGTCATTTCACTTGCCCTCTACATCACAGTTTCAAACAGTTAGCATCAAAGTTATCAGCATAACCAAACAACTTCAGTTTAGTCAGCTTCTCTAACATAGTCATCCAGATGGCATGCGGCTCAGTGGCTAGCACCACTGCCTTGCAACACCAGGGACCTGGGTTCAATTCCAGCATTGGGTAACTGCTCGTGTGGTGTTTGCATGTCCCCTTGTAACTGCATGGGCTTCCTTCCTACAGTTCAAAGGTGTGCAGGTTTGGTCATGTTAAATCCAAGGTTATTGAGATAAGGTGGGGGCTGGGTGGGATAATCTTGGAGGGCTAGTACAGACTTGATGGGTCAAATGGCTCTTTCCACACTGTAGATATTCTATGAGTACTTACTGTTAATAACAAGCACTTAAGGGTTGGTGCCATGCTAGGTTTCCTGCTCTCCAGTCCGTTGTCACAGGACCCGTTGCTTGGGTAAAATTATTAAGTGTTAAGATAGGTTCAAATTAGAGGGAGAGAGTTCCACTTCAGAATTTAACTGCCTCTTAGCAACCCGTGTCCTAACTCAGATAATGTGCATTTTTAACAAACAAAAATTTGGGCTGTAGCTTTGGTGCCATTTTGTTTTAGATTCTGGGATACGTAATGTATTTGCAGTTTTTCGCTTTTAGACACATAGTGCATTTTTTTGTGCCTGAGTCCAATCAGAATAACTACCCTATTGCTTGAGACGCAACTTTGGAGGAACCTCACTATATAATCAGCAGATAGTCTCTCTGAGTTTGGGGAACAAAACATTGAAATAATTGGATCAACCTCAGTGAAGATCTCCTCTCTCCATGTGTCTCCGTGAATCTGGATTTACTGAGATCAACAGGACTCTGCCTTCCTTTGTAGGTCTCTCTGGGAGGGAATTTGAGAAAGGCATCAAATCACAATGGCTCTAACATTATCAGGATTGCTGAATTGTTCTAAATGATTTCTAATAGATTGTACACACCAGTGCACAAGAATGGAAAAAGTAGCTTTCAATTCTACCATCGCTGATAGAATAATTGTACACAGAATGGTTCTGGTAATAGAGGACATGAGCTAATCAACATGACCCTTGATTACCACAATTTAAGAAGTACAAACCCAGATCTGGAGAATTATGTTGCTTCGGTTTTGCTTTGGTTCTGTTCTTGCAAACCAACTTGATAAAAGAATTAGGCAACATTGACTGGTCATGTGGAATAAAATGAGAACATGTTAAAACATCAAACTCCCAGAGGCAGATATTCACATAATTAACTCAGAAATAAAAACAAAAATAAAAACAAATACAGAGAGAATCAAAATTAGCAGGTCTGGCAGTGCCTGTGGAGGGAGGAGCAGAGACAATGTCTCAAGTTGAATATGATTCCTCTTCAGAATTGAAAGAAGGTAGTTATCCAAACTTTCGGTTTTATTTCCTACCATGTTAGATTAGATTAGATTACATTACAGTGTGGAAACAGGCCCTTTGGCCCAACAAGTTCACACCAACTCGCCGAAGCACAACCCACCCACACCCCTACATTTACCCCTTACCGAACACTACGGGCAATTTAGCATGGCCAATTCACCTGACCTGCACATCTTTGGAGTGTGGGAGGAAACCAGAGCACCCGGAGGAAACCCACACAGACACGGGGAGAACGTGCAAACTCCACACAGTCAGTTGCCTGAGGCGGGAATTGAATCCGCGTCTCCGGCGCTGTGAGGCAGCAGTGCTAACCACTGTGCCACCGTGCCACCCACCAACAGCTGTTACTGTTGGATTAATAAGCTATTCATTGTGCTTGGAAAGTTAGTTACTCTGGTTATGCAAAAATCGGACGATCGCCGTGGGGATGGTAGCTGTACCCCAGTTCCAATCTTCCAGCTCAGCACCATCCTCATGACCTGTTCTACCTGCCAATCTTCCTTCCCACCTATCTCTGACCTATCACCTTCATCCCCACCTCCATCCACCTATTGTACTCTCGGCTACCTTCTCCCCAGCCTCACCCCCCTCCCAGTTATCTGTCCACCTCAAAGGCTCCCTGCCTTCATTCCTGATGAAGGGCTTTTGCCCGAAACATCGATTTTCCTGCTCCTTGGATGCTGCCTGACCTGCTGTGCTTTTCCAGCACCACTGTAATCTAGACTCCTTTTAAATGCAGCCAACTCAAATGCAGATTTTCCAGGTGCAGGATAATAAGAGAGCAAGAACAACCAGGGATCCTAGCTGAGTTTCCCCTCTATCCTGGGAATAGCTAAGCCCATAGCAGCTGTCATTGTCCAGGAAACAGCAATGGCCTCAGCGTAGCCTAACCCTCCTGGTGTAGATATCACACTGAGTGATGGCCCACTAAGACATGGGGAAACTTGATAATTAAACATTGTTTAATGGGATTCTTTCTCCTTCACAATTAGACTTGCTGAAGGAATTTTTGAATAACATTAAGCCTTCTTGTAAACTTTAACCCATCTAAATGTATTCAAAATAGGCAACAGGCTGATTTCAAATCTTTTGTGTCATTCATTCAGTCTCATGTTTGGCCTCTGCATTTGTTTAGTTTAACAATCGGCTCTTCTGGACAGACTGGAATTCTTACAAGAAAAGTTTTAGGAAATTTTCTCCACCCTGTTTCCACACTTTATCTGGGGGATTTATTCGAAACCTACACACTTTAGCATTGATTGACATGGGGTCAACAACGGTAAAATCAGCTATTTCGATTCCATTTTAATGTAGAAGCCCATCTGCAAACCTCCAAACAATGCTTCGTGTAATTTCATTGTTCATTTATAATAACCTATTTCTGCCTTAACCATGTAAAAAGTAAAGGTTTTTCTGTCTTGACCTGAATGGGTGCTGGTTTTCACTGAGTATAGAAGTGCCTTTGTTTCTATTTATAGATCGCCACTTCACTTGGCTTCCTCTGGTTTTGAGGGGCTCCTGGTGGCCACTTCTATTTTTGGACTCCAACTAAAAGTCTATTCATTCTTAATAAACGTCCATTTGTTAGCGTCAGATCCATTTTTTCCTCCAGCTGCAGATGCATATCTCCAGTCTAGGGCTTTTCACTAATGCAACACATGAATAACTGAGCACAGGCATTTAACGTGTTGACGTGAAAAAAAAAACAATAGCAAACAAAATATGCAAATCTGAAGCACGCACTTACTCAAAATAATGCCCCAAATTCTGGCAATTAACCAAACTAGCGTCTGTTTGTCCCTGTTATAAAGGGGCTCCCACGCTGATTAAAGACTGCAGACCAGCAGCGAATCCGGGTGCAGAAGCTGCTAGTTAAATAGGGACACTCGAAACAGGAGTTAGCAAAACTAGACTGAGATTTCTTTGTTATTAACTTTGAGACAAGCAAAAGATTTCATTGAAATAAAATGCAGGTGAAACATATTTTCAGGAAGATATTGCATTTTCCAGATTAATTGGGGGAATATACAATATTCTTGAAAACAAATGGTCTGAATTATCTTTTGTGCTCCCTCTGCTTCAGTAAACCTAGTTTGCTAATTACTGTAAATGGTTTGATTATATTCAGGTCAGGTTAGAGCGACACAAATTGAGGATTCTCATGGTGTAGTGATGTTGTCCCTCCTAAGTCAGGACACCTGAACTCAAGTCCCACCTGTTCCAAAGGTGTGTTTTAACATCTCTGAGCAGGTTGGTACACCATCATCATTAGCGTTCCCTCGCAGACAAGGATAACCCTTCCACTCTTAGGGTGAGTCTGTAGGTGGCAGTACAGGTCTATTTAGCTACTGTGTGCTCTGTGACTGTTGGGGCAGTAGATGGTCATGGGAAGGGATGGGTTGGTGTGGCAGAGTGTCCCTTTTGCTGCTTTTGCCTGGCTTCCGCTTGTTCCTGAGGGCAAGTCTCAAGGTGCTCAACACTTTCCTGATGCTCCTCCTCTACTCTGGATGGCCTTAGTTGATTAGACAACAGCTTGAGCGATACAAACACACATGGAATAAAACAACATTTCTCCACAGATGCTGCCAGACCTGCCCAGTTTCTCCAACATTTTCTGTTTTTGTTTAACAGCTTCCTGAGCAGTTTTAAGATTCAAATAACATGAGATGGGGAATTCAAATCTTACTCAGACTGAACAAATCTGATGTTCTGAAGGAAAATTAATTTTAAGTAAGTTACATGCTGGCAGCATCTGTGGAGAGAGAAACAGTGTTGTTCTGAAGGAGAGCTTCCTCTTGGAAAGATTTTGTGAAACTTGAAAGGGTTCAGAAAAGATTTACAAGGATGTTGCCAGGGTTGGAGGATTTGAGCTATAGGGAGAGGCTGAAAAGGCTGGGGCTGTTTTCCCTGGAGTGACGGAGGCTGAGAGGTGACCTTATAGCAGTTTATAAAATCATGAGGGGCGTGGATAGGATAAATAGACAAAATATTTTCCCTGGGGTGGGGGTGGGGGGGGCAGAACTAGCTGGCATAGGTTTAGGGTGAGAGGGGCATCTTTTTCAAGCAGAGAGTGATACGTGTTTTAAACTCTGAGGAATTTTCAGTAGAAACATTTCAAATGCAGCAAGATATGTGGAGCCCCATGGTGATGCTCATTATTAGTCAGAGAACAAGGAAGGTCTGAGGAACACAGGGATCTTGGGGCAGGTGTCACAGATCACTGAAGTTGGCAGGATGACATTCAGTAGTTCGTAGTGATGTAGCTGCTCTGCTACTTATGAAACTCTAAGCCAGAGTCAGATTGTCAATGAATGATTCAGCACCAGGTTCCCCACCAAGTTAATTGGATAATTAAGAAGGCACTTGCATTTACCAGTCTTGGCATAGATTCTAAGAGCTGGGAATTTATGTTGGAGTTCTGTGGAGTTCTGTATGTAGTTCTGGTCACCACACCATAGGAAGGATGTGATTGCACTGTAGGGGATGCAGAAGATATTCACCAGGATGTTGCCTGGACGAGGAGAGGCTCAATTGGCTCAGTTTGCGAGCAGAGAAGGAAGAGGGGACACCTGATAAAGGTGTATAAGGTTATGAGGGACATGGACAGGATGCAGCTGTTCCCCTTAGCTGAAAGATCAATAATGAGGGGCCACAATTTTAAGGACAGGAGATTTAGAGGGGACTGAGGAAAATGTTTTTCACCCAGAGAGTGAATCTGAGGGAAGTTGAGGTGGGAAACATCACAACCTTTAAAAAATACTTAAAATGGCATAACATTCAAGGCGATGGGTCAAGAGCAGGAAAGTACGACCAGTGTAGATTTACAGTAGTCTTTTTCAGTGCAGATATGATGGGCCAAAGGGCCTTTTCTGTACTGTATGATTTCATGATTCTAGGAAACTAGAGGCAGAGAAGAGCAGGGGACAGATCAGCAATCATCAATCAAACAGTCAGGCAGAGCTGTGTGGAGTGTGGGAAACTAGTCAAAGCATGAGAGCAACGGAGCTGGGAGGATTTAAAACAGTACATACATGATTAAAAAATAACTTGAAATAAAAAAGACATTGGTTACTTGTGTTATACTGTCACAGCTGGTGAAAAATTTGCAACTGCTTGCAAAGCATTTCAACTATTTCTAGCATTGCAAAGAAATGATCAGATTCTAACCTATTTATTCTGTTACAGCATGATCTACGGAGACATCACAGAGAAATATTTCAGCTATGAATGGATAGTTTAAAATGAAAATCTCTGCAAGATTCAATGGCATAATATTCAAGAATGTTACAAGCACAATGTTAAACTAGAGATAAAGAATAAGTGCAATGTGCCACATTTGCAGTTTACACTACAAATGAGTGGTAGTGGGTAGGGATTATGTTGGATGGGTAGATGGGGTTCAACAGACAATGGGAGGAGACAATCATATTGTCTGAAATTATCAAATTCCTCACACTTATTACAATTATTACAATTACTATAGAAAATGACATTGATCAAAAGCAGATTAAAAAAAATTCCCAGTGATTGAAAATACATGATTCTAACAATTTAACCTTTCATTGTTCTTATTTCACATTTCCAGTTCTACAGTATTTGCTTATTACTAAAATATGAAATACTTAATATCCTGTTTATTGACCAATGCTGTGCTCTCAGCAGACTTATAGCCTCTTGAATTAATTTGGAAATTTCTTAGATTTTCCAACAGAATCGATTCTCCCTGCTATGCCATCAAGACATGCACTGTTGACTCCTTGGTCTTTAAATCATAATAAGTCCCAAGCCTTCAGGTAGGAAATCCACTCTTAGCAGCATTCTGCTTTGTGGCTAACACTCATCTGAGCACAATCTCCTCTGAGCAGCAGCAACAGTTTCTCTCCCTTTCTAAGTCACTCTGAGAGTCTGGGAATCTGTCGGGAATACCCAGTTAGAACAAAGAACAAAGAAAATTTATAGCCCAGGAAGGCCTTTCGGCCCTCCAAGCCTGAGCCGATCCAAATCCACTGTCTAACCTGTCGGTCAATTCCTAAGTATCTGTATCCCTCTACTCCCCACCTACTCATGCATTTATCCAGACGCCTCTTAAATGAATCTACCGTGCCTGCCTCTACCACCTCTGCTGGCAACGCGTTCCAAACGCCCACCACCCTCTCTGTGAAGTACTTGTCGCGTGTATCCCCCTTAAACCTAGCTAGAACACCCTGCACACCATATGACTTCACTTTCTCCATTAGTCTACCATGGGGAACCTTATCAAATGCCTTACTAAAGTCCATGTATATGACATCAACAGCCCTTCCTTCATCTCTCAACTTGGTCACTTCCTCAAAGAACTCTATTAAGTTGGTAAGGCATGACCTCCCCTACAAAAAACCATGTTGCCTTTCACTGATAAGCCCATTCTTTTCTAAATATAAATAGATCCTATCCTTCAGTACCTTCTCCAGCAACTTTCCCACCACCGACGTCAGGCTCACTGGTCTGTAGTTATCCGGAATATCCCTACTACCCTTTTTGTACAGGGGGACAACATGAGCAACCCTCCAGTTCTCCGGCACCTCACCTGTGTTTCAGGATGCCACAAAGATATCTGTCAGGGCCCCAGTTATTTCCTCTCTTGCCTCCCTCAGCAACCTGGGATAGATCCCATCCGGTCCTGGGGATTTGTCCACCTTAATAACCTCTAGCCTACCCAACACATCTTCCCTACTTATGTCAACGTGATCCAGACTAATCAAACATCTATCTCTATTCTCAACATTCATCATGTTCCTCTCCTCAGTGAACACTGATGCAAAGTAATCATTCAGAATCTCACCCATTCTCTCAGGTTCGACACACAGCCTTCCTTCGTTATCCTTTAGTGGACCAATCCTTTCTCGAGTTACCCGCTTGCTTCTTATGTAAGAATAAAATACTTTGGGATTCTCCTTAATTCTGCTCGCTAAAGCTATTTCATGACCCCTTTTAGCCCGCTTGATTCCTCGTTTAAGACTTGTCCAACTCTTTCGATATTCCTCCAGGGTTCGTTCTGTTCTTAGCTGCCAAGACCTTTATGTACGCTTCCCTTTTCCTCTTGGCTAGTCATACAATTTCTCCTGCCATCCACGGTTCACAAATCTTGCCCTTCCTATCCTTTGCCTTCAACGGGACATGCATATCCTGCACTATCTTTGAAAGCCTCCCACATCTCAAATGTGGACTTCCCTTCAAGTGGCTGTGTCCAATCCACATTTCTGAGCTCCTGCCTAATGTTGATATAATTGGCCTTGGCTCAGTTTAGTACTCTTCCCTTAGGACCACTCACTTCTTTATTTACGAGTATTCTAAAACTTACAGAATTGTGGTCACTGTTCCCAAAGAAAACCCCCACCAAAACTTCTACCACCTGTCCTGGCTCATTCCCCAGTACCAGGTCCAATGTGGCCCCTTCCCTCGGACTATTGACATACTGCTCTAGAAAACTCTCCTGGACGCTTCTTACAAATTCTACCCCATCCAGACCTCTGACATTAAGTGTATCCCAGTCAATGTTGGGAAAATTAAAATCTCCGAATACCACTACCCTATTGCCTCTACATCTTTCCATAATCTGTTTACCTATTTGTTCTTCTACCTCACGCTCACTGTTGGGAGGCCTGTAATACAGCCCCAACAGTGTGACTGCACCCTTCTTATTTCACAGCTCCACCCATAATGCCTCACTACCCAAGACCTCCATAGTGTGCTCCTTTAGCACAGCCATGATATCGTCCTTGACCAGCAATGCAACTCTACCCCCCCCCCACCTTTTACTTCCCTCCCTGTCCTGTCTGAAGCGTCTATATCCTGGAACATTTAATTTCCAATCATCATGCCCTTCCTTCAACCAAGTCTCTGTGATTGCAATAACATCATACTCCCAGGCACCAATCCAAGTCCTAAGTTCATCTGCCTTACAGACTATACTCTTTGCATTAAAGTAGATGCATTTCATGCCACCAGTTTTTTTTTGCGCTCATCTGCTCTCTGCCGAATCTTCCTTTTATTAATGCTATTGTCATAATTCTTACAGTCTCCTGTCTCTACCTCACTGCTTACTTGTTTTCTCTTCTGGTTCCCAGCCCCCTGCCACATTAGTTTAAAACCTCCCCATTAGCAGTAGCAAAAACTCCCCCAAGGACATTGGTTCCGGTCTGCTTCAGATGTAGACCGTCTTCCTTTGTACTTCCTTTCACTCAAGCTTTTGAATTTCCGCATGTCTCAGTCTGGGCCTTTTTCCCTTGACAAACAAATTACAGGCACACGTCTCCAGGCAGGGTTAAGTATGATTTCACAATTCCCCAATCCAAGACATTCTGTTTCACCATAAATTAGAGGAACAGTTTAAAATGTAACTACTGTAGGAAGTCAAATATTTACAACATTTTCAATTTTTACATGAAAACCTGTTTTCTTATTCAAAGTTTAATGATCTGCAATCAAAGGTAATGTGATTTATCATTGGCTCTTTGAGCTAAATCAGTACCTTCCGACGAATGATCTTTGTAAGATTGATATTTTTGTTGACAAATATCTTCAAAAGCTCATCCTCCTGATCTCTATTAATGTTACCAACCCTATGACCCTTCAAAGTTTTAACACTGCTCTAATCCTGGCTTCTTGAGAATTTCCAATTTAAATTGTTCCATCATTGGTTACTATACCCTTAGATACCACATCCTAAATTCTGGAATTTATTTCCAGAACATCTCAGTCGCTTTACCTCTCTCTCTACCTTCCTAAAACCTGCCTTTTTGAGCAAGCTTTTTACCTATCTCTTTACCATGGCTCAGTGTCAAAATTCGACTGAGAATCTCACCTGCAAAACACTGTGGTGAATTGCATAACTTTAACGGCCCTGTATTAATGTATGTCGTTGTTGATTCTATCTCAACATTTTAAAAATTAAATTGTGAGATATGGGCATTGTTGGCTGACCAGCATTTATTAACGCTCCCTAGTTGCCCTTGAGAAGGTGGTGATGAGCTGCCTTCTTGAACTGCTGCAGTCCACATGCTGTAGGTTGACCCACAATGCTCTGAGGAAGTTAATTCCAGGATTTTGACCCACCAACAGTGAAGGAATGGCAATATATTTCCAAGTCAAGATGGTGAGTGGATGGAGGGGGATTTACGATTGGTGGTGTTCCCACATATTTGCTGCCCTTTTCCTTCAAGATGGAAATTAGGTATGGATTTGGAAGGTGCTGTCTGAGGATCTTTGGCAGCTTTCTGCAGTGCACCTTGTACATAGTACATACGGTTACTACTGAGTGTCTGTGTTGGAGGGAGTGGATGCTTGTGGCAATCAAATGGGCTGCTTTTTCCTGGATAGTTTCAAGCTTCTTGAAGGTTATTGGAGCCACACCCATCCAGGCAAGTAGGAGTATTCCATCAAACTCTGAACTTGAACCTTGTAGATAGTGTACAGGCTTTGGGGTGTCAGGAGGTGAGTTACTTGCTGCAGATTTCCTAGCCTCTGATCTCCTTGTACAAAGGAACCTCGATTATCTGAACGAGATGGACGGGCAGTATCTCATTCAGATAATTGATTATTCGGTTAATTGATTCAATGCCTCTCCCCTGGGACTATGAGTTTTCTGAAGTTTGCTTTTTCCTCGCTCTGCCTGCCTTGCTCCCTTCTCTCTCTGTCTCAGGATTTGTTTCTGAGCAGACACACACTTGTGTGTAAGGGACATACAGCATTGCTGAAGCCTCTCCCCGCCGCTGCTTCACTTCAATGGGATTGACAGAGTGAACACTTGCTATGCTCACTCCCCATTCAGGAGACTAGGCAGCAGCACACTTCGCAACACCATCCTCTGCCCTGCCCCGCCCCCCAACCTCACCCCCACAATGGAGATGGTAACCACACTGGACACCTGGACACCAGCAGCAAGATTGCTGCTGCCTTTGGGGGGTGGAGGGGGGTGAGTCTCAAAATAGCACATACATACACACACACACAAACACACACACACACACACACATACATACATACAGTCACACAATAGTTTGACAATTTCCCACTGCCCTGTACAGGACAATGTTGGACAGGTTATCTGGGGAAGGGAGGTGGTGTTTAGGGTACACACCTGTGTCGGACTGCAGGGAAAGTGTGGGGAGAGAAGGCGGGAGGTCAATCATTTGGAGACATTATTTGGGCTCCCATCAATGTCCAGGACTGTTCTTGTCAGCATTTCAGTAAGCGAAATTCACTTTTAATCATTGTAAACAAAAGACATGATCAGTGTTGGTAACACCTCTTTGATAAAATGTTTCTCTCAGGACTTTGAGATCTTCTTTGGACAATGAGAAATGGGTCTGGTAGGGTTATTCTTCGGAGGGTCAGTGTGGACTGGTTGGGCTGAAGGGCCTGTCTCCACAATGTAGGGAATCTAATCTAATCATAATCCAGAATTCGGATAATTGATAGTCAGATAATTGAGGTTCCTCTGTATACAGTGAATCTAGTTGAGTTGGTCATCAATGGTAACTGCCAGGATGTTGGTAGTGATGGTAACACCACTGAATGGCAAGAAGTGATGGTTGCATTGTCTCTTATTGGAGATGATCATTAACACTATACAAATGCCAGGTAATGTTACTTGAGAATTAACTTGAAAATAGAGAACCTTGAACCAAAAAAAAACTCTTTCCCTGCTGTTTCATCTTTCGATCTGATGTCAGGATCAATGTCTCTACCAGACTAGAGGGTGCCTGGAGTAGCAAAATCTGTATGGGGTGGAGTTACCAGAAAAACTACTAAATGAAGTATTCATGAAACCACAACAGACTTGGCTGTGGCAATGAAACATCTTGAACTACTAATAAACATCCGTAAACAACATGGATGTGCCGGTGTTGGACTGGTGAAGGAACAGCGCTCCGAAAGCTTGTACTTCCAAATAAACCTATTGGACTATAACCTGGTGTTGTGTGACTTTTAACTTTGTCTGTACACAATGACATTCCCAAAGATTTCCACACATTCCCATTGCAAAGCTTTCACCCAGAGCACCGCACTAATATGGATTGCTGTCTCAGACCAGGCTGATTGGTGGTGTGGCCCTCTTTGTCAGTCAGTAGGAAAAGCACTACCTTCCTCTCCAGCACTGCCAGGTCTCTGCCAGTGAATAAGGTGCTAGTTTGCCTTTCCAGGCCTTTCCTTTGGGATGAGAGGGCAGGAAGTGAAGAATGAAGTGCAGATTGCGGCTTACAGCAACTGAAGATGTGTGCAGCTGGGGTTTACATATGGCAGTCAAGAGCATGGCCCAGCAGGTCAGGCAGCATCCAAGGAGCAGGAAAATCAACGTTTTGGGCAAAAGCCCTTTATCAGAAATTAAATATGGCACCAGAGGCATGAATTTTTTCCAGCATTTTCACCTCCTTTCATGTGACATCAAGAGACAGAAACGATAGAGGTGGTTGTATAATTAACAAGACAAAGAGCAGATGATAATATAAGAAAGGTTGCTGTGGACCTTAGTGTTATGAATTACACTGGGAAAAATACTTTCCTAAAAAATGAGAGAATTATACGATGGAAGGAAGATTAGGTATAATATGCATTTCCTCCAGTACAGATTCTGTACAAGTGTAGAACAGAGAATGCACAATCAGCATAATTATCTAACACCATTGTACAGGTCTTGTCCGTGGTGCTTGAAACTCTTCTTTTGAAGGTAACTGTAACTCATGACATTTCTATCACATGGCTCAGAAAAGAATACAGAATAAAACCCTGTAAATTATGCAGCTTCAGAACATTATGTAACAAGATCACTGAGAGAAGTGTTAGGAACAATGTCTAAGTTTGAAGCAAATGCCTATCCTGAAGGATCAGTTGATTTGAAACATTAACTCGATTTCTCTCTCTCCAGATGTGCTGAGTTTTTCTAGCATTCTTTATTTTTGTTTCAGATTTCCAGCAGCTGCAGTATTTGTTTTTATTCAATTTTGATTTTGTGTGTTAAGAACAGGAAGACATGGCCTTAGTTTAATTTTATATAGTTGTTCTGGTGAGCTTGACGCTGAGAAGTCTGGGACATCTTTTAATCAGACTGAACATGTAAGTGAAAAGAGAAAGGTTGGTAGTTCGTGCATTAAAAAAGTAGTGAAATAAACACTGCTATTGCTTAGTGTCCAGGGTTGAGGGAAACACAGAGAGACAAAAAAAATCTACAAGCATGTGTCAGAATGTGGAATCAGGAGTGTAAAACTCTCATATGAAATGCAAGAACTTGGAAACTGAATTTAGTAAACTCATGTTGCTCTGAAGTTAAAGGAATCATGAGTTTAGTTTTCAGTTTGTTTTAGTGCCTCAAGGAAGGTATACCAGCTGAAGAAAAAGCATTTAGTGAATGCAGAGAAGTTCACTAGAAGGAAACTGGTTGCAGCTGTGCCAACCTGAGCAAGAAGCCTTAATAAGGAGATAATGGTGAATCTCAGCTATAGTTTTGGTGTATGTCAGGATATTGATGGGATAAAAAGAAACGCTTTTCTGGTGTTTATAATTAAATCTTTCCAATGTGTTTTGTCTGGTGTAATATAGTTCAAACTTTTCTTATTTATAAAATATTTTATTCTTTATGATGAAAAAAACAGCAAACTGCTGGAATACTTTCAGTACTTGATCAACGCAGTTTAAAACAAAATTAGTTTTATCAAAGCAGGTTTCACACTGGGATCAGATGTGCCCAGTACTAACTTCAGTTGACATCATAACAAATCAAAATTTGAATCTTTGACCTTTAGAAAGAAATGGTTTTAATTTTCTTTTCCAACAAAAGGGGCTAGTATAGCTAATAAGACATTTTTGAAAAGCAATTGCTGTTGAAATGTAAGGGAATTGTAACTGTGGGAAGAATAAATTGCTGTCCAAATTGAATAGGTTTACATTGAATATATACAGGACCTGGCAGAAAATTAAAGTTGTCACTTGGTTCCTTTTGGTAAAAACAATGACTGCAGATGCTGAAAACCAAATACTGGAACTCATCTCTACCTACCTTGACACTGTCCTATCCCCCCGAGTCCAGGAACTCCCCACATACGTTCGAGAGACCACCCTGGCCGACCCATTGTCTCAGCATGCTCCTGCCCCACTGAACTCATCTCTACCTACCTTGACACTGTCCTATCCCCCCTAGTCCAGAAACTCCCCACATACGTTTGAGACACCACCCACGCCCTCCACCTCCTCCAAGACTTCCGTTTCCCCGGCCCCCAATGCCTTATCTTCACCATGGATATCCAATCCCTCTACACCTCCATTCGCCATGTCCAGGGCCTCCAAGCCCTCCGTTTTTTCTTCTCCAGACGTCCCCAACAGTACCCTTCCACTGACACTCTCATTCATTTGGCCGAACTGGTCCTCACCCTTAACAATTTCTCCTTTGAATCCTCCCACTTCCTCCAGACCAAAGGCGTAGCCATGGGCACACGTATGGGCCCCAGCTATGCCTGTCTCTTTGTTGGCTATGTAGAACAGCTGATCTTCCATAATTACACCGGCACCACTCCCCACCTCTTCCTCCGCTACATTGATGACTGCATTGGCGCCACCTCGTGCTCCCGCGAGGAGGTTGAGCAATTCATCAACTTCACCAACACATTCCACCCTGACCTTAAATTTACCTGGACTATCTCTGACACCTCGCTCCCCTTCCTGGACCTCTCCATCTCCATTAGTGATGACCGACTTGACACTAACATTTTTTTACAAACCCACCGACTCCCATAGCTACCTGGATTACACCTCTTCCCACCCTATCTCTTGCAAAAATGCCATCCCGTATTCCCAATTTCTCCGCCTCCGCCGTATCTGCTCCCAGGAGGACCAGTTCCACCATAGAACACACCAGATGGCCTCCTTCTTTAGAGACCGCAATTTCCCTTCCCACGTGGTTAAAGATGCCCTCCAACGCATCTCGTCCACATCCCGCACCTCCGCCCTCAGACCCCACCCCTCCAACCATAACAAGGACAGAACGCCCCTGGTGCTCACCTTCCACCCTACAAACCTTCGCATCAACCAAATCATCCGCCGACATTTCTGCCACCTCCAAAAAGACCCCACCACCAGGGATATATTTCCCTCCCCACCCCTTTCCCCCTTCCGCAAGGACCGTTCCCTCCGTGACTACCTGGTCAGGTCCACACCCCCCTACGACCCACCCTCCCATTCTGGCACTTTCCCCTGCCACCGCAGGAACTGTAAAACCTGTGCCCACACCTCCTCCCTCACCTCTATCCAAGGCCCTAAAGGAGCCTTCCACATCCATCAAAGTTTCACCTGCACATCCACTAATATCATTTATTGTATCCGTTGCTCCTGATGTGGTCTCTTCTACATTGGGGAGACTGGGCGCCTCCTAGCAGAGCGCTTTAGGGAACATCTCCGAGACACCCGCACCAATCAACCAAACTGCCCCGTGGCCCAACATTTCAACTCCCCCTCCCACTCTGCCGAGGACATGGAGGTCCTGGGCCTCCTTCACCGCTGCTCCCTCACCACCAGACGCCTGAGGAAGAACACCTCATCTTCCACCTCGGAACACTTCAACCCCAGGGCATCAATGTGGACTTCAACAGCTTCCTCATTTCCCCTTCCCCCACCTCATTCTAGTTTCAAACTTCCAGCTCAGTAACTGTCTCCTTGACTTGTCCGGACTTGTCCAACCTGCCTATCTTCTTTTCCACCTATCCACTCCACCATCTCCTCCTTGACCTATCACCTTCATCTCCTCCCCCACTCACCCATTGTACTCCATGCTACTTTCTCCCCACCCCCACCCTCCTCTAGCTTATCTCTCCACGCTTCAGGCTCACTGCCTTTATTCCTGATGAAGGGCTTTTGCCCGAAACGTCGATTTCGCTGCTCGTTGGATGCTGCCTGAACTGCTGTGCTCTTCCAGCACCACTAATCCAGTACTTGGTTCCTTATGATTACACTGGAGATATTTTCTGATCACTTCAACTCAGTGATTCCATTTAAACTCTGTTTTTGATGTAAAAAGAAACTTTAATGTTTATGCCTTTGTTTATCATACATTCAGAAACAATAGTTTATTACTCCATTTCATGGAATTGTAAAATGTCATATTAATTATTGCAAGACAAAGTAATAGAGTAACTTAATTCAGAAGGCTGATAAGTTTTCATTCCATTGATGTACATGGAACAGGAGAACATCTGTTGGTGCAAGCAAAGAAGTGAATGCTTAGTATTTGCATTTCAAATGTGAACCTGACATTTTTTTAATGTGTGTTTTTCATTTTATTACTTTTCTTCCTCAGCCTCTTTTTGATGTTAACTCTTCAGTTATTTTCCTGCAAAATGTTGTAAACATTTTGGTTGGAATCCAAGTCACAGAACATCCTCTTTCATCCAAAATGTTACAAGAATTATTTATTGTAGAACGCAACACACCTTCCCCCCATATGTCCTCAACTTGCCTCCGATGAGCAAAACCATCCTTACATAAACTAATGATACATTAATTCTGTTTCTGACTAAACTCACTGAATTTGTTTTATACACACATTCACAGGGAAAAGCTTTCCTAGTCACATAAATCAGGCCATTTGTGAAAAAACAAACAGGTTAGAAAGCAGTGTCAAATTACCTGAAATGAGACGTGAACAGAATCTTTAAAGATACAATCCAGCAGGAGATAACATCTAAAAAGGAAGGTAGATTCCATTGAAATAGAATTCTAATTGCAATGACTGGACATATCACTAGACTCAACATCTTTGAACTGTTATCCATTTTTGTGATTTAATCTACTGGTCATTTGCAGTTTGTAAATGTAGCACTTTATTCAGAACCTCGCTCCCTCCTGTCACATGACAAATGGGGAGTTAAGTATTCACAACCTCTGACCCTACGCACAGAATGGAATGTCACAATGGGGAGATGATTCTAAAATCTGTGCACACAGTTTCAGGGGAGGGGAGAGATGGGATTAGTTCCATTCGCTTAGAGAAGCTGCACTTCAGAGAATAGTGAACATTAAACCAAAGGCACGTTATATCAGAATCAAAGCCACACAGGAACACTCTAGGAATGAAAGATTATTTTCTGAGACATTGTGGAGAACTACCCACAGCATAAGTAGTCAGAGTATTAATTGAAATTTTAAAAGTATATTTTCAGATATTACAAAAATATTAGTGGAGAGGTTTGTTTGGCTGGACCGAAGTCAGAAATTTGATAAATTGGAATGTATCCAATTAGTGTGGGCATGTCTATGGGTTGAACATTGTCATCTAATTATTAACTATTGTATTAGTGTTTTTGATACATATACATCATGCAATAAAAGCAGTTCAAAAAAAAAGTTTGGAGAATTTTTGCATTCAAACTGAAGGTTGTTAACACTGAAAATGGAACACTTCCAAATCTTAAATACAAGGCATGAAATATTTCCCAGTGATTTAAATAATAGGACATAAAACGCTCTCTATTCAGTGCCAGCATCGCAAGCTCAGAGGCTCCCCTTCACTGTACGCGTGTAAAATTTCTGTTTCCACTACAAACCACCCCTGTAGTGTCCCTGAATGGAACAGCTAATTAGTGCTAAATAAGAGACCATTTTGTGCTATTGGCTCATGGCCAACATGCACCAGACTGAGACTACACCATTTATTTTAATGTAAGAAATTGAATAAAAAATGAACCTTCATTCTGAAACTTCGAACTAAACCCTGATGTTAGAGTGTGACATTACCCCTCCTCCATCACAGGTCCATTCTCCCATTGATTAATGCGGTATTGAAAAGGAGCTAGCTATGTTACCAACCTAAATTATGGTTAGGAAGAATGTTCGACCATTCCTCTATAAGTACAAAACTTTTTTGTACAAAACTAAACAGCAGACTTAGTTGATTGCACCACATGTAAATATTCAATCCCTCCATCACCAGTGCACAGTAGTGACGGTACCATACCCAAGGTATGTTCCTATGTGTCTCTACACCTAGAGATACATTAGATGGATGGGGTAGGTGAAAAAGAAAATGGAGTTCTGACCATGAATCAGCAATGATTTTATTTAATGTTGAAGGAGAATAGCCTAATCCTGCTCCCGAGTCCAGTGATCCACTGATATACTCCTTTGACAGTACCTTCCACCGCTTCAATCTCTACACTCAAAAACCTAGAACAAGGGAACCAGACTCATCGGTCCACTACCAGCTGCAAGTCCCACATGTTGGAACTATATTGCCAATTCTTCATTGTTACTGAATCAAAAACTCAGCAGTCTCTGCCGACCAGCACTTTCTGCACTAATAGACTGCAGTGTGGCTCAAGAAACAAAAGCAACCTGACACACAAATAAAATCAAAATACAAGAGATGCTGGGAATCCAAAATAAAAACAACATGTTGGAGAAACTCAGCAGGTCTGGTAGCATCTGTGAAGTCAGAAATAGTAAACATTGAGTTCAAATACTTTTTTTAAAACGGAAAATCTGGTACTTAATTCTGAATAAAAATATTTGGACTCAAAACTTTAACGTTGTTTCCCTCTTCACAGATGCTACTAGACCTTGCTGAGTTTCTCCAGCATTTTTCATAATTATTGAATGACAATGAGAGATAGGCAACAAATGCTGGTCTTGCAGTGACACTCGTATTCCAGGGTAAAAAATATTCTTACCTTTTAGGTCAATCTCATTTCTAAAAATTGTTACATTTAAATGTTTGTGGATAAAACATGAATGTATTCCCAACAAAAGCACAAATTAAAATTAGTTAAAATGCTAAAGGCCTGCCCTGACGATTTGACTCACTTCTGTTCTCAGCTGTACCCATCTCAGATTGATCTCTTTCCTCACTATCTCCCTGGGTCCCACTCACCCACCTTACTAGTTTAAATCCTCCCAAGCAGTTCTAGCAAATTTCCCTGCCAGTATAGTAGTCCCCTTCCAATTTAGGTGCAATCCACCCTTCTTGTACAGGTCACTTCTACCCCAAAATAGATTCCAGTGATGGGGTAGAAGAGACCTGTACAAGAAGGAAGGATTGCACCTAAATTGGAAGGGGACTGATATACTGGCAGGGAAATTTGCTAGAACTGCTTGGGAGGATTTAAACTAGTAAGGTGGGGGGGGGGGTGCGGGGGTTTGGGACCCATGGAGATAATGAGGAACGAGATCGATCTGAGATGGGTACAGCTGAGAACAGAAGTGAGTCAAACAGTCAGGGCAGGCAGGGACAAGGTAGGACTAATAAATTAAACTGCATTTATTTCAATGCAAGGGGCCTAACAGGGAAGGCAGATGACCTCAAGGCATGGTTAGGCACATGGGACTGGGATAGCATAGCAATTACAGAAACATGGCTCAGGGATGGGCAGGACTGGCAGCTTAATGTTCCAGGATACAAATACTACAGGAAGGATAGAAAGGGAGGCAAGAGAGGAGAGGGCCTGGCATTTTTGATAAGGGATAGCATTACAGCTGTGCTGAGGGAGGATATTCCCAAAAATACATCTAGGGAAGCTATTTGGGTGGAACTGAGAAATAAGAAAGCAATAATCAACTTTTTGGGATTGTATTATAGACCCCCCAATAGTTAGAGGGAAATTGAGAAACAAACTTGTAAGTAGATCTCAGCTATCGGTAAGAATAATAGGATAGTTATGGTAGGGGATTTTAACTTTCCAAACATCGACTGGGACTGCCATAGTGTTAAAGGTTTAGATGGAGAGGAATTTCTTAACTGTGTACAAGACAATTTTCTGATTCAGTATGTGGATGTACCTACTAGAGAAGGTGCAAAACTTGACCTACTCTTGGGAAATAAGGCAGGGCAGGTGAGTGAGGTGTCAGTGGGGGAGCACTTTGGGGCCAGCGACCATAATTCTAATTGTTTTAAAATAGTGATGGAAAAGGATAGACCAGATCTAAAAGTTGAAGTTCTAAATTGGAGAAAGGCCAATTTTGACAGTATTAGGCAAGAACTTTCGAAAGCTGATTGGAGGTAGATGTTCGCAGGTAAAGGGACGGCTGGAAAATGGGAAGCCTTCAGAAATGAGATAACAAGAATCCAGAGAAAGTCTATTCCTGTCAGGGTGAAAGGGAAGGCTGGTAGTTATAGGGAATGCTGGATGACTAAAGAAATTGAGGGTTTGGTTAAGAAAAAGAAGGAAGCATATGTCAGGTATAGACAGGATAGAATGCTTAGAAGAGTATAACGAAAGTAGGAGTATACTTAAGAGGGAAATAAGGAGGGCAAAACGGGGGCATGAGAAAGCTTTGGCAAATAGAATTAAGGAGAATCCAAAGGGGTTTTACAAATATATTAAGGACAAAAGTGTAACTAGGGAGAGAATAGAGCCCCTCAAAGATCAGCAAGGTGGCCTTTGTATGGAGCCACAGAAAATGGGGGAGATATTAAATGAATATTTTGCATCAGTATTTAGTGTGGAAAAGGATATGGAAGATATAGACTGTAGGGAAATAGATGGTGACATCTTGCAAAATGTCCAGATTACAGAGGAGGAAGTGCTGGATGTCTTGAAACTGTTAAAAATGGATAAATCCCCAGGACCTGATCATGTGTACCCGAGAACTCTGTGGGAAGCTAGAGAAGTGATTGCTGGGCCTCTTGCTGAGAAATATGTATCATCGATAGTCACAGGTGAGGTGCCGGAAGACTGGAGGTTGGCAAAAGCGGTGCCCCTGTTTAAGAAGGGCAGTAAAGACAAGCCAGGGTACTATAGACTGGTGAGCCTGACCTCGGTGGTGGGCAAGTTGTTCGAGGCAATCCTGAGGGACAGGATGTAGATGTATTTAGAAAGGCAAGGACTGATTAGGGATAGTCAACATGGCTGTGTGCATGGGAAATCATGCCTCACAAACTTGATTGAGTTTTATGAAGAAGTAACAAAGAAAATTGATAAGGGCAGAGCAGTAGATGGGATGTATATGGACTTCAGTAAGGCATTCGACAAGGTTCCCCATGGGAGACTGATCAGCAAGGTTAGATCTCATGGAATACAGGGAGAACGAGCCATTTGGATATAGGTGGTGGAGGGTTGTTTTTCAGACTGGAGGCCTGTGACCAGTGGAATGCCACAAGGATCGATGCTGGGCCCTCCACTTTTTGTCATTTATATAAATGATTTGGATGCGAGCAAAAGAGGTACAGTTAGTAAGTTTGCAGATGACACCACAATTGGGGGTGTAGTGGATAGTGAAGAGGGTTACCTCAGGTTACAACAGGATCTGGACCAGATAGGCCAATGGGCTGAGAAGTGGCAGATGGAGTTTAATTCAGATAAATGTGAGGTGCTGCATTTTGGGAAAGCAAATCTTAGCAGGATTTATATACTTAATGGTAAGGTGCTAGGGAGTGTTGCTGAACAAAGAGACCTTGGAGTGCAGGTTCATAACTCCTTGAAAGTGGAGTTGCAGGTAGATAGGATAGTGAAGGCGGTGTTTGGTATTCTTTCCTTTATTGGTCAGAGTATTGAGTACAGGAGTTGGGAGATCATGTTGTGGCTGTAGGACATTGGTTAAGCCACTGTTGGAATATTGCATGCAATTCTGGTCTCCTTCCTGTTGGAAAGATGTTGTGAAACTTGAAAGAGTTCAGAAAAGATTTACAAGGATGTTGCCAGGGTTGGAGGATCTGAGCTACAGGGAGAGGCTGAACAGGCTGGGGCTGTTTTTCCTGGAGCGTCGGAGGCCGAGGGGTGACCTTATAGAGGTTTACAAAATTATGAGGGGCATGGATAGGATAAGTAGGCAAAGTCCTTTCCCTGGGGTCGGGGAGTCCAGAACTAGACGGCATAGATTTAGGGTGAGAGGGGAAAGATATAAAAGAGATCTCAGGGGCAATGTTTTCACGAAGAGGGTGATACCTGTATGGAATAAGCTGCCAAAGGATGTGGTGGAGGCTGGTACAATTGCAACATTTAAGAGACATTTGGATGAGTATATGAATAGGAAGGGTTTGGAGGGATATGGGCTGGGTGCTGGCAGATAGGACTAGATTGGGTTGGGATATTTAATCGGTGTGGACAGGTTAGACCAAAGGGTCAGTTTCCATGCTGTACATCTCCATAATTTCCCCACAGGCAGAATGCAATTTGTTAACTTTTCTGAAGTAATCAATAAACAGTCATTGTGTTGGAAGTCCCTGAACCTCAATGATTGGACTTTGTTCACAACTAACAGGTCGGACCTAAGAGGTGAAAACAAATAGAAGTGCACAATTGCCAGTCGGGTGTTACACTAATTTACTTGAGTTGGCTTTTGCCAAAAACCTATTGGTTAAGATGCAGAACAGAATACTTATCAGTTATTGTATTCAAGTCAAGCAAGAGAACCCACTGGCAAAGGGAAGCAAAATCTGTTCAGTATTTGGAAATACTGCACAAAGATAAGTTGTTCTGTTTGGATTAAATGCAATTCTACTTGTTCCTCAGTGCACATGCAACTTGCGCCATCTGCAAAATAAAGCTGCATTATATTTAGCTTCATTTTACAGTTTTCTTGGTTAATATCCAGGGAGAGGGGCACGTGTGTGGGCATATGGGAAAGCTAAAATTTCCAGTTTCCACCACAGTGTCACAACTATTGTAAAACCCTTGGTTTGTGTCAGTATAAAGTTATTGTGCTGTATTGGTTCACCTTTAAACATACAAGACTCAAACTGCTCTTAGAGTGACTTGCACCACTGTGTCTAAGGGAATATTCACAGTGACAGCTGAAATGGTTACAAGGATCTTGCACACCTGTGTGACAAGAGGAACTACATATAACAAATGTTATAGCTTGTTGTAAAGATATTTGAGATATCATTAAGACAAGGTACTGTTGGATTATCTAAATACAAGTTCTTTCTTTAATACCCTGGCTACTAGATTCCAACCTCCAGGTCATAAATCAGTTGCAAACTGTATGCCTTTTAAAGTTGAAAAATTAGCCAGGCTGCACTGTATAGAAACTGTTAAATCAGTCAATTGCAAAATTTATGTAAAGGCTTAAATGTACTAAAATGACCTACAAGTAATCAGTCAAGACAATCCACATCACAAGTTTATTTAAAAACAATTATACAATTACAAAAGTATAGGTACTAATCCTGGTAATTATCATATAATGTTTCAAAGGAGAATTCTACTGAAATAATACATCTTGATAATGTTGCAACAAATTCACTTTCAACGGATCTGAATGTGTTGCAATGCTAAGAACAGCCATTCTCAAATTCAAAGGACTGTGGAGATGGTAAAGTATTATAAATTCTTCCTGGAGTACATACACAGCGTATGGTGCTGCCTGACATGGCTCTGCAGCTTTACAATTCAACTTTCTTAAAGAAGACACTGTAGAAATTACCATGGCAAAATTGCAGAGCACAGGATGATCACTGCAGGGGCTACAGGAAGGAGCAGTTTTTCCAAGCAGTCATACAGCAGTACACTCTGCTGTGAATGTAGGATGTTTCATGTAGAAGTCACTATACTGAAGTGGAGCACAGAGGAGAGGACAGATCCGGATAATGAGCTGCACAAAATCCTGTCCCTCATTTCACACTGGCAATACTTCTGTATTAAAACTTAGGGAAGAAAATTAAGTGATAGGAAAAATATAAAATAAGTGTGAACTTTAAAAACCTGAACATGTTATCTGAGGAAAATTTATCCACCAGACAATAACACAACTCAAAATATAAAACTTTAGGGTAGGAGCACTGCAAAGGACTGCAAATAAATATTTGGGTCACATATTTAAACCATGGCAGCACTTCCCTTGAATACTGTAGATTTAAACCAGTTATGTTGTTTTATCACAGGTTATTTGATTGTTTAAAGTTTAAAAAGGTTAAAGTATATATGAACATATAATTTTTTAATAAATCAATCCTAAGTCAGTCTAATTGTTAAATGGGGAATTAGAGCCTAGTAATCTCAACCACAGCAGTGTTCAGCCCAGTGGGACAATTGTCGGGGAGGCAATTGCTAAGTGATATCGCTGGACTGACAACCCAGAGACCTAGGTATCAGGTTGCAGGGACCTGGGTTTGAATCACACGATAGCAGATAGTGGAATTTGAATTCAATTTTAAAAAGATGGAATTAAAAGTCTAATGATGACCATGAACCTTTTGTCAGAAAAAACCCATCTGGTTCACTAATGTCCTTTAGGGAAGGAAATCTGCTGTACTTGGCTGGTCTGGCTTATGTGACTCCAAACCCAAAGCAACATGGTTGACTCCTAACTGCCCCCTGGGCAAGTTAGTGTGAGCAATAAATGTGGCGTAGCCCTCAATTCCATGAATGAATAATAAAAAAAAATGTTTGTTTTGGTGAGTATGGTGCTTCACCAGCTGTTGACTTCAGGAGAGCAATGTGAGTGATGGCAGGGCCAAATGCCCTTTAGATCCCTTCACACATGGCTCACAGATCTTCATTATTACAGCTAGCTTGGATTTTTGATGTAAGTTGATCCAGTGTTTGCTTGCACTGCATCTCAGTCTATTGCACAGCTATTTTGGCTGCTTTCAGGTCTTGCAGTGCTTTAACTGTTGATCATCAGGTAGGCTTTGTCTTTGCATTAATCACAGATATCATTTCAGTTGAGTCGGTCTCATTCTGTCTTTAGCAAGTTATGCTTTAGTTATCTTGTTGATGATTGAGCTTGGTGACTTTGCAATAGTTAATTATGTAATAAGCAAAGTTGTTATCTCAAGTACATTTTAATGGAAAGTTTATAAATGGCAATGGCAGAAACCTGACCGCAGATCACCCATCCACTGTGTTCGCACTAGAATTTCTTTTTGGTGGAGATGTGCAGTGGAGTTTATCAGATTGTATTAACATGAAGTTGACAATGATGATATAGGCCAAATCAGAGGTGCAATAACTTCAAATGCTCCAAAATCAATTAATGCAGAGACAGAAAATTCAACTAATGTTGTTGATTTTGCACTTACATATAACACTTTCCAAAAAATTAACTTCAAATACCTTTTTTACATGAACCAAACCACAACTTGCACCAAAAAGGCTATTTTATTACAAATAGGCTTTGTCCGCCAACTTCCCAGTGTTTCTCACGAAATTCCTTCTTCAGATGAATTTCATTCATTTAATTAGAAGTGCATTGTATGTATTTACAGAATTGTTTCCACCCAGTCTGCTTTCTTGTTGCAAATTCAATTCTAAATTATAACCTTAAAGATGAAAGATAACATTGCATGCATCATCTTTTATAATATAGCAACTATAAAAGTTAGTGGATTATTTTCAGAAGTTATTTACAAATCTTAAGTGAATATATATTGTGCAGAACACAAATATAATTTAAAGAATATGTACAATTTGGAATTACTATAGTTTGTAATATTTACACACATTCTCTAATAACTGACATACATTCCAAGCTACGGTTGAAGAGAGGCAATTTTATCATTCTCAGAAAAAAAGTAATGAAGATCAATTGTAACAATATTCAAGTCCATTCTTGGTATCAACAGGATTAACATCTTCCAATGTAATACCCTTGTTAAAACCACCATTTTTCAAAAATTCCAATTTGACTGCATGGGTATTCCTCCTTATAACCACCTTGATAATGGACACTTAAGAAAATTTAAGTTTTGCTATTGGATTCAGCTGACCATAAACCTTTCTTTCCTGAAGTGTAAACTTTTATATTTTCACAGATAAGATCCAATAACTGCTGCCACTTTATAAAGATTAATTTTTTGTTTTGGGATTTTCAAAAAAATCGCAAGTATATTTCACTGTTTCACCACAGATATACATTGCCATTTTCAAAAAAACCCAACTTATAGGTTCCACCTTTCACTATGAAAAATACTGCCTGTCAGAACATAGACTTTCCATTCAGTGATAAAAGTTAGCTTTTCTGATTTCTTTAGGGTCTTTAAAATGCTGTCTTCCACAATGTGGACAAAGCAGACCGAGCGAATCTTCAGCAGCCTCCTTTCATTCTCTTTGTATCAATTTGGACAAACCATTGTAATTGTGTAAGCTTTCAAGCATAAATTCAAAAGCCAAGATCTGTGAAGTATTAAGTACAGCTTTCGGAATCTTTGAAATGAAAGATTAATGGTCAAGTGAAGAATAGAAATGGTTTCTGAAAATATTAATAATTAAACTCTTATTATTCGTGATCACATTTTGAGAGATGCTATTATAGCAATGAAAAAAGTTTCACAAATAAACACACAGTTCAATGCGAATTTTATAGCGTGTGATAAAATTAAATTTCAAAGCTTGAATTTAGCACTAGAGCTTCATCTACCCAGACTGACTTCCATGCATTTGAGTTTACCCTCTTCTAAATTCACATTTGAGTAATCTTCCAAGTTATTTTACAGAATTAACTTTTCAGTTGTTTATTAGAGTTCTTTGAGCTATCAATTTTAACTCTCATATGAAATCACTATTGATTAAATTTAACATTATGCTACATATTAGTTTATCCAGGCGGTTAATTGTAAGAACAACAGAGTGATAAAACTGCAGTGATTCAATACAGCAAACCAGCCTGACTTGGCACACAGACTGGGAAAAATGCACAATTGAGTGACAGTGACAAGGGAGCTAGGTTGTTAGATCTTACATGCACATTCCTAATTAAGGATGTGATAATTAGTGCTGTACAGAATAGATACTGAACAATATTAAACATCAGAAGCCTGCATTGTGAGATCACTGAATTAAACAGGATTTTTGATTCATTGCCTGCATTTAAACCATATTTTGTCAGTTGGTACAACAAGCACGTCCAGGCAAATTAGCCATATTCAGCCAGTCTATAAGAAAAATACTTCTCATCTCAGCTCTGAAAATGCGAGTTCAGGGAACTGATGGTAGTGTTACTGCATACTTAGTCCGTTTGTGCTTCATTAGTTTAATAAAAAGAGACATTTCCCTACAAGTAAGACTTAATCTCAAAACTCCATTTCTAGATACTTTGCTTCACATTTCAGCACACTCGCTGGATGATGTGATTACACTAAATCAGCCAGCTTTGGTCACTCAATCGACTCCATCAAAACCTTCAGTGTTCTCAATTGCTAGGTTAAGCTTCTCCCGCAATTCTTCAAATGATTCATAAGGTGGCAAATCGAGACGATTGAAACTGAAAAATGAACAATTTTCTTTATAAATTGTGCTAAACAAATTGAAGCTCTTACTTCTATGTAATTAATATGGGCATTTACATTCCAGAGTTAGCAACATAGAGTCACAGAGGTCTACAGCATGGAAACAGGCCTTTCAGCCCAACTTGCCCATGCTGTCCAGTTTCACCATTTAAACTAGTCCAGTTCCTTGCATTTGGTCTATATTCCTCCATACCTATCCAACCTGTGTACCTGTCTCAATGCTTCTTAAATAACAAAATTATACTTGCCTCTAGCTTTGGCAGCCCATTCCATAAACTCACCACCCTGAGTGAAAAAAATACCCCTTTGGACTATTTTGTCTCTCTCCTCTCTCATCTTAAAGCTATGCTCTCTAGTTTTAGACTCCTCGACCATGGGAAAAAGATATTGGCTGTCTACCTTATCAATGCCTCTCATGGTTTTATAGGCCTCCATTACGTTACCCCTCAGTCTCCTATACTCCAGGGAAAAAAGTGCCAGCCTAACCAACCTCTCCTTATAACTCAAACCTTCCAGGCCAGGTAGCATCCTAGTAAATATTTTCCATACTCTTTCTAGTTTAATAATATTCTTTCTATTGTAGGGCAACCAGAACTGCATACAGTCCTCCAAATGGCCTCACCAATGTCTTGTCCAGCAGCACAAGCCATCCCAACTCCTATACTCAATGCTCTGATCAATGAAAGCTAGCATACCGAAAGCCTTCTTCACCACCCTATCTACCTGTGACTCCATTTTCAAGGAGCTATGAACCTGTACCACTAGACCTCTTTGTTCCATAACACCCCCAGGGCCCTATCATTGAGTGTGTAAGTCCTGCCCTGGTTAGCCTATCAGAATATCATACCTTGCATTTATCTAAATTAAACTCCATCTGCACACTGGCCCAGTTGATCAAGATCTCATTGCATTTCCAGATAAACATCTTCACTGTCCACTTTAACACCAATTTTGGTGTTATTTGCAAACTTACTAACCATACTTCCTAAATTCTCGTCCAAATCATTTATATAAATGATGAATAACAGTGGCACACCACTGCTCACAGGTTCTCCAGATGGAAAAACAACCCTCTACCACCACCTTCAGTCTTCTACCATCAAGTCAATTTTGTATCCAATTGGCTAGCTCTCCCTGAATACAGTGAGATTTAACTTTACTCAACTACCTATCATGTGATGACCTGTCAAAGGCCTTGCTAAAGTCCATGTAGACAATATCTATCACATTGTCCTCATCTACTTTCTTGGTCACCCCTTCAAAAAGCTCAATCAAATGCATAAGACTTGATTTCCCACTCATAAAGCCATGCTGACTGTCCCAAACGAATCCTTGCCTCTCTAAATGCCTGGAAACCGTCTGTCTGAATCCACTCCCTACCATGGTCGTTCGGTTCACCAGTCTGTAGTTCCCAGGCATTTCCCTGCAGCCTTTGTTAATAGCACAACATTAGCCACCCTCCAGTCTTCAGCACTTCACCTAAACATGAGCTAATCTGCTTTCCCCCAAAATTGTCAAAACAGTCAAAAGATCAAAGTTACCATGTGTGAGCTCTTGGTAATTTCTCTGGAGTTCCCCACTGTTCAATAGTAAATAACTGTGGTCCATTTGATCCTAAGAATAACAAATACAAGAATACAGTTCAAGAAAAACAGAAAACAATTAGTTGATTTTCATAGAAGTAGTCCCTTGAGCCAATTCCAACATCGAATCTAATTATGCTGATCCATAACCCTCCTCCACATACACACCCTTACTTTCACATTGTTTGATATCTATTCGTGGATGCATAATTTAACTTGATATTCATGGATACATAATTTAACTTGCAAAGAAAATCATCCAAATTTTGGAAGAGCAAGAAGATAATTTCACTATTTAAAAGAAAGCAAACTTTAATATATTCCTAATTCTGCTTACCATACAGTTCAGCAAATCCATTCATAGGTACCCGTGAAGTACCAGTCACAAACTGCAGGAATCGAATACGCTTTTCTGAATCCATTAACAGCACAGTCTATAGATAAGAATAAAGGATTTTGTTTTTTTTTTGACAATTGGGCATTTCTTCTGTGAAATTTTGACAGGATGTAAACTATGGGATTTATGTATAATTTTGTATGTTAGTTATTGTAAGGTTAAATTTCTGGTTTTGAGTTAGCAACTCAAGTTTTTCTGTGTCTGAAGTTAATAATTGCAAGTATTTATAGAGTCATAGAGATGTACAGCATGGAAACAGACCCTTTGGTCCAACCTGTCCATGCCGACCAGATATCCCAATCCAATCTAGTCCTACCTGCCAGAACCCGGCCCATATCCCTCCAAACCCTTCCTATTCATATACCCATCCAAATGCCTCTCAAATGCTGCAACTGTATCAGCCTCCACCACATTCTCTGGCAGCTCATTTCTGTAACAATGGCAATTATTTTTAAAAAAAAAGTTTTTGAAGCCTGGTTGGAGAACATGGGTTTGTGTACGAACAGGCCTTTGTTGATTACAGGTTGCTTGTGACTCAGCACGGTAAATAATGGCACCTCAAAAGGTTTCTTAGAGTGTTATGGAAATTACTTTTAAGCTTAAATGAAACACAAGAGAAGAGAAGAGAGAAGGAGAAAGGGATAACTTGGGTTAATGTTAGTCCTGTGAAGATTTTGGAACAGGATATTTGAATACAGCAGTGCTCCTGAGAAGACAAAGATAGAGGTAGTGGATTAAATTACCTTGGAGTGAGAAATTAGTGTTCACCCGAGACCAGAAGTGTTGGGATTAAAAACCCCGAAGTGGTCTCTTAAGATAAGTGGTCACCCAAGTCTATGAACTCTATGAAGAGCCCATCTGTACTTTCAGTTTAAAAGTTGAAATTGCAAGTGTCTTACACCTATTGAGGTATTACAGAGACTGATGTAAAAATGACAAGTGGTGTGTGAGAAGTATACCAGGAGTGGGGTTTTGGGTACTATACAAAAGCTGTTTTGTTTCTTGTGAAATTATACAGGAATGTTTTGCGATTGACTTTATATTATAAATACATAGTTTAGTATTACAAAGACATACATATTTTATCTTCATTCCTTCGGTAATAAATTTACATTTTGTTCTTAAATCAAAATCTGCAGCATTGCACGCTTGCGTTTTAGCAAGATAACATTTTGCTAAAATCAAAACATACATAATTATTAGCTACCAAGCCAGGTTTCTGACTGGGATCAGGCTTGTCTGATCCACTGGGACAATGACTATTGTAAACATACTCCCGCTTTTGTTCAAACAGGAACAGAAAACAATTATTAACCTAAATAATCCCTTTTTTGGTGTCTACTCATTTACGCACCCCCTTTTATTCCATACGAGAGTTTCTACTCCTTTAGAAGGGAAGGCCAGCACTTTGTTTGGATAGTTCAAGGGAGATTTTTTAATGATGTCTGTTACTGATAAGAATTTTCTTTTTTAAAATGCCTGCAATAAAATCAGCACATTTATATCTGAAAACTCAAATGCAAGGAAAATGGAAACCCAAAGTTTCAACAGTCACACTACAGTGACAAGCTGTAAATCCTGCTTAAACAACAGCCACCAAGTATATGTTATGTCAGACTTTCCAGTCTTGCATTACCTTCCAAAACCATTGTATGACCGGATGGTTTGCATTGTATCCATTTTTGTACTTTGTGTTCTCCCTCCAGTCGTTGACATCTACATCCCCTAGTCCACACATTAATAGCTAGAAACAAATGTATAAACATCATCAAAACACATTAAAAAAAATTCAATATATATTGCAGTTAAAATGAAAAAAAGTTACCTCCAATTCGTTCTCATCAAATATTTTTATGAGATCTTGTGGAATCAGTTCAAAAAAGCCCTGAAAATAGAAAGAAAGTGTGGTGTAAGTGGTATCAGCTATGTTTACTACAGCAACAGTCAAGTCATGCAGACAACAAACTTTGTTGACCTAATTTTCTAATGACATTCATGTGCCTTGGATGTCAAGAACCCAGAAGACCTGCATCAGGCCCCGAAGGCGCAAAGCAATTATTTTAATGAGTACAAAACAATGAAAAGTCAAAATAATTCAGTGCACTTTCTGCAGTGACTCAATGCTGATTTCAAAACAAAGTTCAGGCATTAATTTTAAAAGCATTTATTTCATTCGGTGGACAGCTTGTGGTATTCTCTTAATTAATACTTTGACCATACAAAAATATAAATGGCGATAAGCATTTAAAAAAAAAATACATGGACTTTTTTTTTTTACACAGAGGGTGGTAAGTACCTGGAATGTGATGCCAGAGGTGGTGGTGGGAGCGGATACAATAGCAACATTTAAGAGGCATCTTGACATATACATGAATAAGCAGGGAAGAGAGAGATATGGACTGTGTACAGGCAAAATGGTGTTTAGTTTAGAAAGTGCAATCTTGATGGGAACAAGGGCCTGCTTCTGTGCTGTACTTTTCTTTGTTCTTTTGATGTCCCAAGTGTTTGATATCAATACGTCTGTCAATGAAGCATTATCCAAGAAAAGAAAGCAATGCACAGATCAATACATTGGCCAGGGCTTTTTTAAGGAAAATCATGGATGCTATGATAGAGTCATGGAGCTGTACAGCATGGAAACAGACTCTTTGGTCCAACTAACCATGCCAAGTAGATATCCCAAATAAATCCAGTTCCATTTGCCTGCATTTGGCCCATATCCCTCTTAATCCTTCCTATTCATATAAGCATCCAGATGCCTTTTAAATGTTGTAATTGCATCAGCCTCCACCACTGCCTCTGACAGCTCATTCCATATACGTACCACTGTCTGTGTGAAAAAAAGTTGCCTCTTAGGTTTCTTTGAACTCTTTTCCCTCTCACCTTAAACCTATGCTCTCTCCTTTTGGACTCCCCCACCCCAGGGGGAAGACTTTGTCTACTCACCCTATTCATGCCCCTCATGATTTTATAAAGGTCTATAAGGTCACCCCTCAGCCTCCAACTCTCCAGGCAAAAGAGTCCCAACCTATTCAGCCTCTCCCTCTAACTCAAACCCTCCAACTCTGGCAACATCTTTGTAAACCATTTCTGAACCCTTTCAAGTTTCACAACATCCTTCCTATAGCATGACCATTGTTAAGCAATTAAGACAGCAATGACTGGACTGTACATACACAGTTAAAAGTAAAAATCAAAAGCTGCTTTTCAATCTGCTCCGCTCATACAAAACATCCACTGAATTGATACTTCATTAAGAGACAAATGATTGAAACACATGAAAAACACAAAATTGAAGTGCTTAACTAAGGGATACCCACTAGAAAAACAAATACCATTTGCCCATTCAAAGACAAGTAAACTACAAGGCCTCCTCCAAGGTCAGCCCATCCTTCCTTAGAGATAGAGCCCAAAACTGCTCACAATACTTCAAATGCAGTCTGACCAGAACCTTATACAGCATCAACAATACATCCCAGTTCCTGTGTCCTACGCCTCTTAAAATGCATTGCATTTACCTTCCTAACAGTCAACTAAACCTGCATGTTAACCTTATGAGAATCCCAAACTATGACTCCTAAATCTCTTTGTGCCTCAGATTTCCAAAGCCTTTCCCTGTTTAAAAAATAATCTTTGCCTGTATTCTTCCTACCAAAGTACATAACCTCACACTTTTCTACGTTGTTTCCAACTGACACTTCTTAGAAAGTTCAAATCCTTCTGCAGCCTCCCTGCTTCCTCAACATGACCGGTCCCTCCATTTATCTTTGTATCACCCGCAAACTTAGCAATAATGCCCTCAGTTTCTTCATCCAGATGATTAATTTTGAATGTGAATAGTTGTGGTCCCAATACGGACCCCTGCAATACTCCATTATTTTCCAGTTGACATCCTGCAAAAGACTCCTTTAACCCCATGCTCTGCCTTCTGCTAGTCAGCAGTTCAGGCAGCATCCAAGTAGCTTCGAAATCGACGTTTCGGGCAAAAGCCCTTCATGAAGAGCTTTTGCCCGAAACGTCGATTTCGAAGCTACTTGGATGCTGCCTGAACTGCTGTGCTCTTCCAGCATCACTAATCCAGAATCTGGTTTCCAGCATCTGCAGTCATTGTTTTTACCCTTCTGCTAGTCAGCCAATCCTCTAACCATGGCAGTACCTTGCTCTTAACACCATGAGATCTTAACATATTTAGCAGCCTCCTGTGAAGCACCAGGTAAAAGGCCTTCTGAAAATCCAAACAGATCACACATACTGGTTCTCCTTTGTTTAACTTGCTCGTTACCTCCTTAAAGAATCCTAACAGATTTTTCAGGCACGACCTCCTCTTGATGAAGCTGCGCTGACTCAACCCTATTTTACCATGGCACTTCCAAATGTTCTACAATCTTATCCTTAATAATACTCTAAAACCTATCAATGACTGACATCAGACTAACTGGTCTATAATCTCTTGTCTACTGCCTCCTTCCGTCCTTAAATACAGGTATTACATTAGCCATTTTCCAGTCTTCTAGGACTCTGACTCCAGCGATTCCTGAAATATCACTACCAATGTCTCCACAATATCGTCAGCTAGCTCCTTCAGAACTCTGGGGTATGGGCCATCCAGTCCAGGTGATTTATCCACCTGAAGATCTTACAGCTTCCCCATTATCATCTTCCTTAGTGATGACCACTATACTCCTGCCCCAATTCTCTTGAAGTTGTGGTGTCTTCCACTATGAAACTCATGCAAAACATCTATTCAGTTCCTTTGCCATTTCTTTGTTTCCCATTATTACTTCTCCAGTCTCCTTTTCCAGCGGTCTAATGTCCACTCACGCTTCTCTCTTAACTTTTGTATATTCTAAAAAAAAGACTTTCAATCTTCTTTCATATTACGAGCTAACTTACCCTAATATTTCATCATCTCTCCCCTTCTTGCTTTTTTTTTTAATAGTTACCCACTGCTGGTTTTTAAAAGGATTCCCAATTCTCTGGCTTCCCACTAATCTCCACCACATTGTACATTTGCTCTTTTGCTTTTATGCTGACTCGGTCTTCCCTCAACTATCATGGTTGCCTCATCTTCCGATTAGAATATTTCTCTTCCTTAGTATGATTTCTGATGCGCCTCCCAAATTATCCTCAGATACTCCTGCCATTGCTGCTCCAACATGTTTCCTGCTAGGCTCCCCTTCCATTAAACTCTGGACAGATCCTCTCATGTGTTTGTTGTTACCTTTACTTAATTGTAATACCCTTACATCAGATTCAGGTTTCTCATTCTCAAACTGCAGGGTAAATTCTACCCTACTGTGGTCACTACCCCCTGGGGGTTTCTTCACCTAAGGCTGCCTAATCAAGTTTGCCTCCTTACACCTCACCAAATCCCAGAACTGCCTGTTCCCTAGTGGGCCGTGCCACAAGCTGCTCCAAAATAAACCATTTTGTCAGCAATCCGCAAATTTCTTTTCTTGGAATCTGCTCCCAACCTGATTATTCCAGTCCAGCTGCACATTAAAGACCCTAATGATTATTTTAATAGCACTTTTCTTACATGCCCTCCATCTCCTGACTTACTTTCTGCTCCACGTCCTGACTACTGCTAGAAGGCCTGTACATAACTCCCATCAGGGTCCTTTCTCCTTTGCAGTTCCTCAACTCTACCTATACAAATTATATGCCTTCAGACCCTATATCACTTCTTGCTAGCGATTTCATTTTATTTCTTACTAGCAAGGCAACCCGTACCTCTGTACACCTGCCTGTCCTTTGCAGAGGACACATATTCTTGGATATTTACTTCCCGGCCACATCTCTGCGGTGCCCACAAAATCGTGCCTGCCAATTTCTCCTTCATCTCTGTAAATACCATTTTTTTCTCCTGTCAATTTCACTTTCTGTACATATTTTAGATTTTGATTTTTGTAGTATAATGTACATTTTCTACTTCAGATTCTATGTGCCTCATTCAGAATACTTCAGGTTGACTGGCTAAGGACAGACATTGGTTTCTGCCCCACTCAGACAGGTCCCAGATACCCTGAGGAAAACATTGTGCCAATATCTATTTCTAGTTTCTGCAAGTTCTAGTGCAAACTCCAATAGAAAGTCAAGTGGACAGGTGAAAGTACAATGATGGCTGGCATCACTTGTTTTATCTACAAAAATCTGGACTATTAGGACTACCTGGGAAAGGAATGCCCATAGGCCCAGATAATTTAACACAAATAGCATCTTGCATCAGAAACTAAATTGGGATGTTAGCTTTAAGTCAATGAATGCACTTTGCCTTTCTTTTCCTTTTATCTTTGCCATGTTGAAACGATTTGAGTCTTAAGGAATCTCAGCACTAAAGTTAAACTCATTAGACAACATCTTAGATTATGTATTGATCTGTCTTTAATCTAAGGAGTTAGATCAAGTAAAAACAAAACATTCTTGTTACCTCCTTAAAAGAATTCATTTGCTCCTGGATGCGATTGACAAACCTCCACTGCATCACAAGGCTAAAATAGAAGAAGAACAAAATAGTGGTGAAATATCACTTTACTGAACCTCACATCACTCGTTTCTAAATTCAGAACATAATATTTTAGTTAGAGGAGCATTTACAAACTGTATGCAAGCTATGTTAGATATTTTCCTCTCATTCTTGGGAATGGAACTTGAGGTCATCCTAAACTGATAAAAATAGATTTCTCTGCAATCTCGAAGTCTCATGTTAAGAAAACCTGCAAAACCTTGAGTAATAATCTGACACCAGTCACCAGCACAAAGCTGGCTCCACTGGTTACCTCATTCAGATAACTTTCAAAGACAATTCACATTGAGTATTGACCAAATTTCAGGAGCTACACTTGGAAGCAGGCACTTTATTGCTGGATTGGAGAATTGACTGTTGGGAAAATAACAATTTACTATGTAACAATTTCACAGACTTTTTTGGGATTGCTTAGGACTGAAATCATGAGTTTCAAAGCAGGGAAATTCCCCAAAAGGATATCTTTTATCTTCACGAATGGATAAATATTGAACAAAAAATAAATTGCACACGAACATTTCAAACTGAGTTAAACATATCTATCTTCAACACAAACAATTCTCAAGTTCAAAACCACTTACTGAATGTATTCTTTCTTGTTTTTGTTGGTAACCAATATTTCTGATCCATCAGGTTTTAGTTCATGTTGTTGAGTCTGGTGAAAAGAAAAATAAATCCATAATATTTCACTTAAACCACAAAACGGCACATATACTGTTTTACAAAATGGCATTTAAGATCTTTCATCAGCAACATGACATTTGTAGAACAGTATAACACAAGTATAGTCCTTTTAGCCCACCATATCTATGCCAACCATGATGCCATTCTAAATTAATCCCATCTGCCTGCACATTGTCCATATTCCCTGCCTGTTCATGTAAGTCTTAAGTACAGATAGATAGTGGTCACCAAAAATGAGCTTAATTTGAAGTCTCATTTTATTCGATTTTAATTATTTTTGAATATTTTAAATAAGTTAATTAATCTATTTGTCTCTTAATTCCACTTATTTTCTCCTCTTTTTGTTTTATTTGCTGTACATTATCTTATATTGGAATAACCTTTCTAATTTGCACTTTCTGGTTTAAGCTCTACCTCAGTAAAAGTCATTCAATCTAACTGTTCAGATCCCCTATGGACAGTATTGTTCCTATTAGTAGTTTAACCCTGAAATCTGATACATCCAAAGCAATCGGTACAGTTAATTTCTAGTAGCTATTCTGCAAAATTATTGTTATCACTTATAAAAGTATTGAAACATCAGTGTAATAACCTTTATTTGGAATGAATAGACAAGAAAGCAGAGTTTGAATGACTTTATGGGGACACATATTCAACCAAAGTCCAAATTTTAGAAGGTTGTAAAATTAAATCACAAGCGTAATGGCGAAAGTCTGTTTTAGTTTTGGACCGATCCAGAAAAAGCCTGCCGACATTATCCCATTACTCTGTAACACTTCAAAGAATCACATTTAAAATTTTTTTAAATAATAAAGTTAATATTGTGACTGTATCCCATGATGTTATTGGTAGGAATTTGTTGTTGCATAATGACTTGAAATGCTACTCCTATCATTCAAGTTCAAGATGTCAAAAATCCACAAATGTACTCCAACATAGAGTTGTAGAGATGTACAGCATGGAAGCAGACCCTTCGGTCCAACTCGTCCATGCCGACCAGATATCCCAACCTAATCTAGTCTCACCTGTCAGCACCTGGCCCATATCCCTCCAAACCCTTCCTATTCTTATACCCATCCAAGGAAAAAAAACGATGTTGAAAAATAAAGGTCTTCTTCAACTCACGAAAATGAGACCATTCAGCAATATAAAGCTCAATCTTTCATTTGTACATTTAACAGATCACAAAGTATAATCCAAATATTGGGATTGATTAAGGCTCCATTCTACACAGGCACCAAACACTATAAACTGTCACCTTAATTAATGAGCAGCCTAAGTTGTTAATTTCATTGTGATTTGTGTATGGGACAATTCTTCGTTCATCTTGCTGCATTGGTGAGCAACAAAAGTTCCATTTATCACACAAAAAATGACACTTGAGATCTTTAGTCTGGAATATCTGTACAGTGAAAGTGCAACTGGGCTAGTCCATTACTATACTACATGCACAAAACAACATTTAAATACTGTAGTTCAAAAACTGATCCTAATACCATATAAACAATGTTCTATTGATACTTCCAGAATACTTGTGGTGCTAAACAAGGCACTCTTCTTGAAATTAAGGTTTCTAACATGAATACAACTCAAAGTACATTAATATTACATTATGTCCTGTACAAACAGGATGTCATATACACTTTTTGGTACATATATAAATAGATCCCATAAAGATCATTACAGAGAATAATATAGCAAATAGAACTAATTACATGTTGCTGTTCTGTACTTAAAATGAACTCTTGCAGAAATTTTGGTCTAACTACAAATTATGAATGTGATTTACATTACAAGGTAGATATCTGTACTCAAACACTCACCAATCTAATGCAACAGTTTAATTGCAAGTGAATTTAATTGTAATCAATGCACAAATGCATACTAACCTGACCAAACAACTCTTCGTCAACCACAAATCGAAGATCCAAATCAGTTGGATCATTTTCAAGAATCCACATTAGTGAGTTGTAATACTCACTGTCCTGTAACATTAGAGATTACTTGTTAGTGGTTCACAAGGTTGAATTAGACACACTCAGTTGGAAGCAGGTTTCTCAAGGAATTGCATCATAATGTGCAAATGCTGTACCATTCATATTTTATAGATGCTCAGAGTGTGATTGCCTCTTTTTCAGGCTACGTATATAGGTGGGCAAGCTGGGTATGGACTAAGTTGCCATTCCTACCATTTAGAAAACGTGACCCATCACGTATCAGTAAAAGAGCTAACATTTGACCACATCAACCTATCAGAAGCCTTGATAGTGATGCCCAGGTCACCAGAGACTGCTGGCTGTAATTTTCAATTTAAGGGCCTTTGCTGATGGTGGGTCAAGAGGGTCCAGTGGAGCTTCCCACTCCATGTAATTGGGTGAACTGGTGAGAGAAACCTGCCATGGCACAGTTATCCAACCATTTCCACTTCTCACTATCTCAGGAAGGAAGCATTCTGCTCTCAATTTTGAAAAATAGGAGCAATCTTCTTTTCCCAGATTATGTCCAAGATTGTTTTGAAAATAAACTAATACTTTGAAATGAACGCTTAATTCCAACTCCTATACCATTATCCAAGAAGCTAACGTTGAGTTCAAATTATTTTGATTTGGGTTTTTTGCTGAAGATTTTGAAAGTTCTTTGGAAACTCTGATTGCTTAATGGATTCATCTAACTGAGCTGTTACCAGGCTAAAAGAAAAATGCTTGGCACTTGATTAAGGCAAAAATATGAGCCAAGGACAAAAGCTGGAGAGAAGATTAGGTCCAGACTGGATCCATGTGAATGTCAAATAATAGAATTTACAACAAAAAATTACTTTAGATAATGTAATAATTGTGAAAGCGATGCACTGGAAGAAAAATTTTCTTCTCTTGCAATGTAGGAATAGATTATTGAAAAAATTTGTGTTTGGTAGAAAATTTACAGTACAAGGGACTGAATATGAAGTCATTACAAATTAGCTGGGGAAGGGAAAGACTCAACAGTACAGCTTTTGTAACAGAATAAATATTTATGAGAATTTGATCCTGGTACAGAGAAATGTTCATTGTGGCAAAAAGACAATAATTAGTCATGCATTTATCAGTAATATATTTCCCAGTACTGATACAAAACAGTTGTATTACACAGTCAAGTTGCTGTTAGAAACATAATTAATTGCTGCTGGGTGGCTGGTTTGAGTTGCAGAGTGATGTGTGGGTTCAATTCCTGCACTAACATTCCTCCTTCTCAACCTCTCCCCTCAACTGAAGCGGGAGGTCTGTCAGGTTAAACCACCACCAGAGTCTAGCCCTATGCTCCGGTAGAGAGTGGGGTGCTGGAAAAGCACAGCAGGTCAGGCAGCATCCGAGGAGCAGGAGAATCGACGTTTCAGGCAAAAGCCCTTCATCAGTCCTCACTTTCTCCATGCTCCAATTGGTCTATGGCGACTTTACTTTTTTTTAAACTGCTACTGTACTCATTGGTTAAATGCCTCTAAGTAACCATTTATGATCTGAAACTCATCCCAACAGTTCTTTGGAATGGTGAGTTCCTCTTCCACTACCTAACTGGTAGTGCAGCGTGGGGGAATATTTGACATCTTTTGCTATTCTCTCATTCAGATATTATTGGGCAGCCCCAACCTCTTGACTACTGGTCCATCACTCCCTTCCCTAAGCTTTATAAAGCTTACTTGGTGCAAACGTTTCTGTTGTTCTACTTCAGCCCATTATTTATATGCCCTGTTGCAACTGGGTTTACTTGCTCCCGCTCCTTTGTAAATTAGAATGTGACTCAAAGTTTCAGAGAAACTCTTTCCTTTCTAGGAAATTTTAACTGCACAAAGTAAAATGTTTTCTCTTAGCTAAGTGCAATATGACACTCACTTCATCACCTCTAATCCCTCAATTAGCACCTAAACAATTGATTTGATCATTAATTGCCGTTTGTGGCAAATTATTGTTTGCAAATTGGCAACCACAGTTCTTTAATGACAACATGATTGTGGTTGATCTGAATATGACCTCAAATCCACATTACCGCCTGCCCTGATAACCTTTTAACCCCTTGCTCAACAAGAATCTCTTCATCTCTGCTTGAAAAATATTCAAGAACTCTGCTTCAACTACCTTTTCAGGATGACAATTCCAAAGATTCATGGCCCTCTAACAGAAAAAGATTTGGCTCATTTTTATGTTTAAAATTGGTGACCCGGCATTTTTAAAATCCAGGATTCTAGATTTTCCCATAAGGGAACATGCTCTCTGTCAGCCTATTAAAATCCTTCAGAATTTTGTGTGTTTTAATCAAGTTACCAATAACTCTTTTGAAGTCTAGTATACACCGTACCCTGTCCATCCTACAATGACCTGTCCATTCCAGGTTATTAGTCGAGTAAACCTTCTTTGAACTGCCTTCTCCAAAGCATTTATATTTTTCCTTAATTACTGTACACATTACTCCATATGAGGTCTGTTCAGTGCCCTATATAACTGAAGCATAAACTCTCTGCTTTTGTATTCAATTCCTCTCAAAGTATATGACAGCATTCTGCTAGTTTTACTGATTAGTTGCTGTACTTGAGCAAGTTAAATTGTTTTCCCCTGTTTATATTCTCTTGAACATTGCCTGAAAACCCTCTGTGATGATAACTGTTGGTCAATGACCATTATCACTGACTAACCTCCCAATTTCTCATATCATTTAAAAGCTACAGTAACACATACAAATAGTCAGCATAATTGCAAGGTCATCCAACCTGCTGCAATCTTTCATGGCAACCAATTAACATTTTAATGTTTTATGGCTGTTCCTCAGGCTTAATCTATGTGGCCATTGTACATCACTATGAAACCTGATGTTGCCCTATTTAACTTTGATGCAGAACTATTTCTGGGTAGTTATCAAAAGCAGAAGCCTGACAACCTCTTCCCAGAGCAGTGTAGACGAGACCACGGTCATGAGGCCAAGCAGGCCAACTATTACCCTGACAGAGAGGAGTTAACTTCTTTTTCTATGTCTCACTCCTGTACATACAGAGCAGTTACAAAAGGAAATATTATTCCCCATATCTATAGCATGAAACACTTACCACTGACTCCATATCTTGCAGTGTAATTGGCTTCTGAAGCATCATCTTATACAATGGTCTGATAAAAAACCCTGCATAAATGAAAAACAAAAAACCAATCAATTTCTGCAAGCGTACATAATTGTCTAATAAGGAAGACAGATGAACTCGACATAGCTAGGAACATGGGACTGGAATATCATAGCAATTTCAGAAATGTGGCTCAGGGATGGACAGGACTGCAGCTTAATGTTCCAGGATACAAATGCCACAGGAAGGAATGAAAGGGAGGCAAGAGAGGAGAGGGAGTGGCGTTTTTGAAAAGGGATAGCATTATAGCATTACAGCTGTACTGATGGAGGATATTCCCGGAAATACATCCAGGGAAATTATTTTGGTTGAACTGAGAAATCAGAAAGGGACCTTATTAATATAGACCTCTAATGGAGGAAAATTGAGAAACAAATTTGCAAGGACAAATTTGCACGGTGGCACAGTGGTTAGCACTGCTGCCTCACAGCGCCGGAGACCCGGGTTCAATTCCCGCCTCAGGCGACTGACTGTGTGGAGTTTGCACGTTCTCCCCGTGTCTGCGTGGGTTTCCTCCGGGTGCTCCGGTTTCCTCCCACAGTCCAAAGATGTGCAGGTTAGGTGAATTGGCCAAGCTAAATTGCCCATAGTGTTAGGTAAGGGGTAGATGTAGATGTAGGGGTATGGGTGGGTACGCTTCGGCGGGGCGGTGTGGACTTGTTGGGCCGAAGGGCCTGTTTCCACACTGTAAGTAATCTAATCTAATCTAATTCAGACATCTCAGTTATCTGTAAGAATCTGAATGTAGGTTTGCTCGCTGAGCTGGAAGGTTCACTTTCAGACGTTTTGGCATCATACTAGGTAACATTTTCAGTGAGCCTCTGGACGAAGCACTACTGATGATTCCTGCTTTCTATTTAAATGTTTGGGTTTCTTTGGATTGGTGATGTCATTTCCTATTCCTTTTCTAAGGGGGTGGTAAATGGGGTCCAAGTCAATGTGTTTGTTGATAGCGTTCAGGTTGGAATGCCATGCTTCTAGGAATTCTCGTGTGGGTCTCTGTTTGGCTGGTCCTAGGATAGATGAGTTGCCCCAGTCGAAGTGGTATCCTTCCTTATCTATATGTAAGGATACTAGTGAGAGGGGGTCATGTCGTTTTGTGGCTAATTGATGTTCATGTACCCTGGTGGCTAGTTTTCTGCCTGTTTGTTTAATGTAGTGTTTGTTACAAAATACCATGCAAGAACTGTATCAGCTGCATCAGAACATTATTTCAATGAACCACCACACACTGCAGCACAGAGGACCTACGCAGAGCAGAGGAAAATCACCTATACAGTGTATTCAAAAAGAATGGGTACCAACTGAACTCAGTTTGCTGATTTCACAACAAACTCAAACAAGCAGACAAAATGCGCCCAGAAACCCTCGCCACTCTCCCCTACATCAAAGACCTCTCGGAAAGGACTGCCAGACTCAGACCCTTTGGCATGATTGGTAGCTCACAAACCCACCAACACACTAAAACAGCAGGTAATGAACTTGAAAGACCTTATACAGGCAACAAGCAAAACTAATGTCATTTACAAAATACCTTGCAAGGACTGTAACAAACACTACATTGGACAAACAGACAGAAAATTCACCAGGATACATGAACATCAACTAGCCACAAAATGACATGATCCACTCTCACCAGTATCCCTCCATACAGATAAGGAAGGACACCACTTCGACTGGGACAACACATCCCTTCGAGGACGAGCCAAACAAAGACATGCACGAGAATTCCTAGAAGCATGGCATTCCAACCTGAACTAGATTACATTACATTAGAGTGTGGAAACAGGCCCTTTGGCCCAACAAGTCCACACCGACCCGCCGAAGCGTAACCCACCCATACCCCTACATTTACCCCTTACCTAACACTACGGGCAATTTAGCATGGCCAATTCACCTGACCTGCACATCTTTGGACTGTGGGAGGAAACCCACGCAGACACGGGGAGAATGTGCAAACTCCACACAGTCAGTCGTCTGAGGCAGGAATTGAACCTGGGTCTCTGGTGCTGTGAGGCAGCAGTGCTAACCACTGTGCCACCGTGCCGCCCACTATCAACAAACTCTATCAACAAACACATTGACTTGGACCCCATTTACCACCCTCTGAGATAAAGAATAGGAAATGACATCACCACAGAAAATGACATCACCAACCCAAAGAAACCCAAACATATAAATAGAAAGCAGGAATCATGAGCACTGTTTCGTCTGGAGGCCCACTGAAGATGTTACCTAGTACGGTGACGAAACGTCTGAAAACTAACCTTACAGTTCAGCAAGCAAACCTACATCCAGAACCTCAACCTGAGCTACAAATCTTCTCAAAACTCACTATCTATAAGAATAATAGAGTGGTTATGGTAGGGGACTTTAACTTTCCAAACATTGACTGGGACTGCCATAGTGTTAAGGGTTTAGATGGAGGGGAATTTGTTAAGTGTGCACAAGAACATTTTCTGATTCAATATGTGGATGCACCTGCTAGAGAAGGTGCAAACTTTGACCTACTCTTGGGTAATGAGGCAAGGCAGATGTCAGTGGTGGTGCACTTTGGGGCCAGTGACCATAATTCTATTAGTTTTAAAATAGTGATGGAAAAGGATAGACCAGATCTAAAAGCTGAAATTCTAAATTAGAGGAAGGCTAATTTTGACGGTATGAGGCAAGAACTTTCAAAGGCTGACTGAGGGCAGGTGTTTGCAGGTAAAGGAACAGCTGGAAAATGGGAAGCCTTCAGAAATGAGATAATGTGAGTTCAGAGACAGCATACTCCTGTCAGGGTGAAAGGAAAGACTGGTGGGTATAGGGAATGCTGGATGACTAAAGAAATTGAGGGTTTGGTTAAGAACAAGAAGGAAATATATGTCAGGTACAGACAAGATAGATTGAATGAATTCTTAGAAGATTATAAAGGTAGTAGGAGTATGTGGGAAATCAGGAGGGCTAAAAGGGGTCATGAGATAGCTTTGGCAAACAGAGTTAAGGAGAATCCAAAGGGTTTTTACAAATACACTAAGGACAAAAGGGTAACTTGGGAGAGAATAGGGCCCCTCAAAGATCAGCAAGGCGGCCTTTGTGTGGAGCCACAAAAAATGGGGGAGATACTAAATGAATATTTTGCATCAGTATTTACTGTGGAAAAGGATATGGAAGATATAGACTGTAGGGAAATAGATGGTGACATCTTGCAAAAATGTCCAGATTACAGAGGAGGAAGTGCTGGTTGTCTTGAAACGGTTAAAAATGGATAAATCCCCAGCACCTGATCAGGTGTACCCTAGGACTCTGTGGGAAGCTAGGGAAGTGATTGTTGGGCCTCTTGCTGAGATATTTGTATCATTGATAGTCACAGGTGAGATGCCGGAAGAATGGAGGTTGGCTAACGTGGTGCCACTGTTTAAGAAAGGTGGTAAGACAAGCCAAGGAACTATAGACAAGGGAGCCTGACATCAGTGGTGGGCAAGTTGTAGGAGGGAATCCTGAGGGACAGGATGTACATGTATTTGGAAAGGAAAGGACTGATTAGGGATAGTCAACATGGCTTTGTATGTGGGAAATCATGTCTCACAAACTTGATTGAGTTTTTTGAAGTAACAAAGAGCATTGATGAGGACAGAGTGGTGGACATGATCTAGGTGGATTTCAGTAAGGCGTTCGACAAGGTTCCCTATGGGAGACTGGTTAGCAAGGTTAGATCTCATGGAATACAGGGAAAACTCGCCATTTGGATACAGAAGTGGCTCAAAGGTAGAAGACAGAGGGTGGTGATGGAGGGTTGTTTATCAGTTTGCAGGCCTGTGACCAGTGGAGTGGTCACAAGGTTCAGTGCTGGGTCCACTACGTTTAGTCATTTATATAAATGATTTGGATGTGAGCATAACAGGTACAGTTAGTAAGTTTGCAGATGACACCAAAATTGGAGGTATAGTGGGCAGTGAAGGTTACCTCAAATTACAACGGGATTTTGCTCAGATGGGCCAATGGGTGGCAGGTGGAGTTTAATTTAGGTAAATGTGAGGTGCTGGGAAAGCAAGTCTTAGCAGGACTTATACACTTAATGGTAAGGTCCTAGGGAGTGTTGCTGAACAAAGAGACCTTGGAGTGCAGGTTCATAGCTCCTTGAAAGTGAGTCGCAGGTAGATAGGATGGTGAAGGTGGCATTTGGTATGCTTTCCTTTATTGGTCAGAGTATTGAGTACATGAGTTGGGAGGTCATGTTATGGCTGTACAGGATATTGGTTAGGCCACTATTGGATATTGCGTGCAATTCTGGTTTCCATCCTATTGGAAGGAAGGATGTTGTGAAACTTGAAAGGGTTCAGAAAAGATTTACAAGGATGTTGCCAGGGTTGGAGGATTGGAGCTTTAGGGAGAGGTTGAATAGGCTGGGGGCTGTTTTCCCAGACCGTCGGAGGCTGAGGGGTGACCTCATAGAGGTTTATAAAATCATGAGGGGCATGAATAGGATAAATAGACAAGGAGTTTCCCTGGGGTGGTGGAGTCCAGAACTAGAGGGCACAGATTTAGGGTGAGAGGGGAAAGATACAAGAGACCTAAGGGGTAACTTTTTCACGCAGAGGGTGGTACGTGTATGGAATGTGCTGCCAGAGGACGTGGTGGAGGCTGGTACAATTACAGCATTTAAAAATCATCTGGATGGGTATATGAATAGGAAAGGTGAGGAGGGATATGGGGCAGGTGCTGGCAGGTAGGACTCGATTGGGTCTGGATATCCAGTTGGCATGGACGAGTTGGACCGAAGGGTCTGTTTCTGTGTTGTACATCTGAGACCCTATGGACTCCAGCAACAGCAAACCACGCTAACTTAAATATTTAGAATAAGTTTTCTGTCCTGTTTATAAAGCACACAATTTCTAAAAGAACATTCCCCAGGCACCAATAATTGCACAAGTCTGTACCATCAATGCGATCTATGTACCTACCATCTAATAATTTTCCATGGTAAACGGCCATTCCAGCTACACGGCCTATGAACTTGAAGTAAGATAAATGCTCCTCATTGCAGAGTCCAGAGTTTGGATTTATCTGTAAGGTGTAATTGTCCCTAAAGGAAAGAGGACATTGGATTGGGTTAGGTGATTAGAGTACTGTAATCTCACAGGTTATAATAATAATGGAAAAGCATAGAATCTAATCAAAAATCACATTGAAGGAAGATTTGCATTAACACTGAACCTTTACAAATAGCATTGGCTTCTGCAACCATCTTCGTTAGCTCTACATTAACTGTTTCATTGTGAGACTACAAACCTCATTATATACTGAAGAGACAATGCAATTATGCAACGAGATATTCATAAGGAAGTGCTCAAAATTCCAGTACTTTAAAGTTAAGGGTTTCTGACAAATACTTACGTGGCAGAATATTCAAACAATCCATAATAAGGATTGAACATCTCCTTAGAGAGGAGAAAAAACCATTCCCTGGCGACACCACCATAATCCAATCCTTTTTCAGAATCAAACTCAATCCACAGTCTGGCTTTAAGGAATTCCACTCTCTTCACAGACATTATTTTTCTGTAGGAATCTTCTAAGATTGCATTACGACGTAGCTTCATTTCAAATCGATTTGGACCATCTGACTGCAAAAGAAACATTATTCAGGATGAGGGGTTTATTAACTGATTCAATGATGGTCTGATTTTGTAGATACACGTACTGCCAGAAAATTGAATTTCTGTAATATATGAAACTTTAAATTTAAAAATGTGCACCCTACATTCATATAATGCCATTTATGCCACTCCGTTTATCTCACAACAATTTGTACCAAAGTTTAATTATTGAAATACAGGCACCAATTTTTGCAGTTAATTTGTGAGCAACAACCCACAAACAAGTAACTAGGTATTTTCTTTCAACGATCTTGTTTTAATAAGAAGTATTGATTAGAACACAATAATGGATTTACAGTTGCTCAAACAGGTAAATGGGGACTCGCTTTAAAGTCTCACCCAACAAAGGCATGTGGAACCATTCTATAGTGCAGGTCTATCTACTGTCTTTTACACGTGTATACTATGAACAGCAGAAGAATACCTGGACAGCATATTCAAGAAGAACGGGTACCCAATAAACACAGTCTGCCTATTATAGAGTCATAGAGATGTACAGCATGGAAACAGACCCCTCGGTCCAACCCGTCCATGCCAACAAACCCAAACAAGTAGACACAACACGCCCAGAAACTCTAGCCACATGACTGTACATCAAAGGCATCTCAGAGATAACTACCAGACTACTCCAACCCCCTTGGCACTATGGTAGCTCACAAACCTACCAACACACTGGAACAGCTACTGATGAACCTTAAGGACCCTCTACCAACAACGAGTAAAACGAATGTCATTTACAAAATACCATGCAAGGACTATAACAAACACTAGATCGGTTAGACAGGCAGAAAACTAGCCACCAGGATACACAAACACCAACTAGCCACCAAAAGACATGACCCACTATCACTAGAATCCTTACACACAGAGGAAGGAGGACATCACTTCAACTGGGACAACACATCCATCCTAGGACAGGCTAAACAGAGACATGCACGTGAATTCTTAGAGGCCTGACATTCAAACTGGAACTCCATCAATAAACACCTTAATTTGGACCCCATTTACCAACCTCTGAGAAAAAGAACCGGAAATGATATCACCTTAAGAGAGCAAGACATATAAATAGAAAGCAGGACAGAACACCAGGCTTTACCGGAGGCTTACTGATGGTGTTATCTAGCATAGTGACAAAATGTCTGAGAATAAACCTATCAGCTCAGTGAGCTAACTTAAAATTTAGACTTTTATCAGATTGCAAGTCAAAAAGCAAGTGGGGGTGGGGGGGTCGACATTTACACCAGCACCATTGTGCGGAGATCAAAACTCACTCTCTACCATTGCCTCATTATTACCATGTCAGATATTTCTGCCAATCCTGCCCTCATAAGTAGTCATAGAATAAACTAGGAGAAAGTGAGGACTGCAGATGCTGGAGACCAGAGTTGAAGAAGGGCTTATGCCCAAAACATCGATTCTCCTGCTCCTCGGATGCTGCCTGGCCTGCTGTGTTTTTCCAGCATCACATAGAGTAAACTACCCTTCTTTATACAGAGGTAATATTAAACATGTAAAATAAATTTTAAAAATTAAATGTATAAATCTTAAATAAAATCAACTATTTAGCTGAACAACCAAATTAGAAAAAAAAGACTCCTGCTCAAATGGTCCAGCAGACAGCTTTCAATCTTCTAATAAAATAAATCTCACTCCAGAGCCAACCAAGTGTAGACCTCTCCAAAAGCTTTGTAGACACAACTCAGTTTAAAATAAAATTCTTCTCTGTGATTTTTAAAACAATCTCTTTTCTACATGTATAATTTTATACAAAAAAAAAAGTGCCACCCATGGCATGGTGGCTCAGTGGTTAGCACTGCTGCCTCACAGCACCAGGGTTCCCAGGTTCAATTCCAGCCTCAGGCGACTGTCTGTGTGGAGTTTGCACATCCTACCTGTGTCTGCATGGGTTTCCTCCGGATGCTCCGGTTTCCTCCCACAGTCCAAAGATGCGCAGGTTAGGTGAATTGACCATGCTAAATTGCCCATAGTGTTAGGTGCATCAGTCAGAGGGAAATGGGTCTGGGTGGGTTACTCTTCAGAGGGTCAGTGTGGACTTGTTGGGCCAAAGGGCCTGTTTCCACACTGTAGGGAATCTAATCTAATGTATAGGCCTCTCAAAAAAGTCTGTTAACGGCATTCAGTTTGAAAAAAAAAACACTTTGGTTTTTTTTGCTTTTTCTCTATAAAAGAACTAAACATGAATCAAAATAAAAATGTTATATTAACGAAATGTAACAATTGTAAGAAATATAGAGGTAAATCTAGAAATAAGCCTGAATCTCAGAAGCAACTGCAAGATCCACGCTACTCTCAGTCCACCTTTTTTCTTTTGTAGTACATGAGTGAATCATATGGATGTCTACATCAATTGACGGTGGTCACATGGTTGCCATAAGATTAGTTTTCCATTCCAGACCTCCTCTTTTTACTTAATTCAAATTTCACCATGTATCATGAACACAGTCAGAAGCTCTGGAAGTTTAGTTTAAAGACATTACGACTAAGCTACTGGCTTCTAATAAAAATAATAAACCTCTTGATAGTGACTCCCTAACATTCCAGCCTTCATGGGTATGAGCAGGAAAGCACAGATATTTCTAAAGTATTTCTGTATTCTTTGCCAGCTACATAGAAAATACTCACAGGCTTCCTCAGCTTTTTCCTGAAATAATCATATTTCTGTTTGTAATCTCTTGAGTAAGGCACAGCCTAGAAAACAGGATCAAATCCAGCATGTTAGAGACTTGTGGATAAACATTTAAATCAGTGTCAACTGAATTTAACTATCTATTGATTTACATGAACTAAAAATAGATTACCTCTATTCAAGAAAGGAAGGAGACAGAAAGTAGGTAACTACAGGCCAACTGCTGTCACAGGAAAAAGGCTAGCATCTATTATTAAAGGAGATTATAGCATGGCACCTAATATCTTAATAAAACTGGGCAGAGTCAACATGTTTTTTTTGTAAGGGAAATCATGTTTGACTAATTTATTAGCGTTCTTTAATAAATAAAACAAAGTTTGTGGATGTGATGTGCATTGATTCCAAAAAGCATTTGATAATATTGCACATTCAAGATTACTCCAGAAGACCTCATGGTTTAGAGTGTAACATTTTGTCATACGTTGAGGATTGATTGGCAACAGCGGATGATAGGAATAAATGGGTAATTTTCAGGTTGTATATATAAATAAAATGATTTAGATGAATGTACAGTTGCTAAATTTAATGATTCAGTCTACTTTCCAAGGATGAGAGGATGCAAAGAGTCTACTGTGGGATATAGATAGCTTAAGGGAGAGTGGGAGAAAAAAAATTGTCAGATTGGTATGTAATATTGAAAAATGTGAAATAGTCCACCTTAGCAGGAAGAATAGAAAAGCAGTATATTATTTAAATGTACAAAGACTGCATTACTCTGATTTACAGAGGGATCTGACATCCTAAGTACATGTACGACAAAACGTTAGTACACAGATGTAGCATAAGGTTAGCAAGACAAATGGAATGTTGTTTAAGCAGTGTCTGCTGACAACTGCAACTGTGCACGTGGCTAATCTGAAAGTGCGCAGATACATGATTCCAAACCCACTACATCATTGTAGAAAATCACACTGACATTAAACACAAACACTACCCTGCATATGCACAGTGAAGAAAACAATTTTGAAACAAGCTTCAACAGGGGGACTGAGGACATGGGGCCAGGGGAAGGTACGTTTGGGGAGTGAGGACTCGGCAGAGGCATCTCCCGCTTCTGCGCAAATTGAAGTGACGCATAGTGCACATGTGATGGTGCCAGCAAATGCACCTATTGGTCATTGAGAGGGGAATAGAATAAAAATGTTGGGCGGTTTTTCTACAACTGTAGTGTACTGAGGGGATTGCATCTTCAATACTGCATGCAGATTTGATCTCCTTTCACTTGAGAAAGGGTGTTACTGCAATTTAAGTTCAGGGAAGATTCCTGCAATGTTGGGATGGCGGGGGGACAGGGGTTATCTTGGGTCAGGAAATGTTGGACCTGTAACCATTGAAGTTTAAAAGAATGAATAGTGAACTTAATGGAACATAAAAGATCACCAGGTGATTTGGCAGGGTGAGAGGATGTAGGGAAAACTAGAACTCAGGGACACAGTTTAAAAATGAGTCCACTTAAAGTGAAGTTTCAGGATTTTTTTTCTCTCTAAGAGGCCATTAGTTTGCAAAATTCTTTGCCTAGAGATCTGTGGAGGCAGGGTCATCATGTTATTTAGGCTCAGTTACGTATTTATTGATTTACAAATCAGTTAAAGAACAAAAGGATTGGACAGGAAGATGAAGTTTAGGTCACAATCAGATCATCCTTGATCTTATCAAATGGCAGAGCAGGTTCAAGAGGACAAATACCTCCTCCCACTCCTAATTTGCATGTTCATAATTAGGTGGCCTAGAAATACAGGTACCTGCAAATTCCAATGCAGATGAGTTTACATATTGAAATATACTGTAAAATTCTAAATTCATATATTTTGTTTTACATACAGGTCCAGTGATGGCTACATTCTGTAAACGAGGATCCTCCCACTGGGTAACTTTAGAATCTGTAAGAAACAATTTTAAATTTAATTTCCCTTTACTCATGTGACTAAAACTTCAAAGATTGAAAACAACGGTCAGTTTAAAATGTTCAGAATTAAAACTGGTACTACTTTAAGAACAATAATATTTCAGAACCATAAGAAATGTCATACTCACTATGGTCGATGTAGAAAATTCTACCATCTGAGTGAATTCTCTCCTCCCAGCCAGGCTGTAGTAAAACATAATTTTTAAAAAGTGAATTACAGGAAAAGTTCATCAAATGAAACAGAATATTAATAGTGATAATTATCCTTTATATATCTGAAATTGTTTGATGTTTTTAAAAAGAAATAAAGATGAATGTGTAAATCAGGGGAAAATGAGGGACAGCAACAGAGTAAAAAGGTCTAGTTGACTTACAGGAAGTGGCCCAAGGTCTGAAGGATCTAAAGATGGCCGATGCCTCATATGAACTGGAATTTTTAATCTTGGGTCCTCCTGGTTACAAATGTGAAGCAGAAAAGTTAATTAACATTAAATAAATATTCCGCCGAATTAGCCAATGTAAGACAAAGCTAATTCATTCTGCGTCTAATGAATGCAATTAAATCAATGCAAAGAATTTTTTTTTAAAACCTACTATCATGCAAATCTTTAATTAATGGATAGTTGCTAGATTAACAGTGGGTGTCAGTCAAACTCATATACTGCTTCATTTCAAAAAGAACGATTGAAGTGAAGGAACAAATTAATTGCAGATGCTGGAATCTGTACTGAAAACAAAAATTGCTAGACATCACAGAGAGTCAGGCAACATCCATGGACAGAAAGCAAGCTAATGTTTTGAGTCCAGTCCACATCAGCTCTGATAAAGAGTCATTTAAACATGGACTGCTTCAGTATCTGAGAAGTAGCAAATGGTGCTGAATATTGTGTAATCATTAGCAAACATTCCGACTTCTGATCTTGTGTTGGAGAGTAGGTCATTGATGAAACAGCTGAAGATGGTTGGGCCTAGTACACCACCCTGAGGAACTCCTACAGAGATATTCTGGAGCTAACATGAGTGACCTCAAATAACCTAGACCAACATTCTATGTGTCAGGTATAACACCAACCAGCAGAGAGTTTGCCCCTGATTCCTTGTTTGTTAGGACTCCTTGATGCCACACTGGGTCGAATGCAACCTTGACGTCAAGAACTGTCATTCTCACATTCATCTCTGGAATTCAGCTCCTTTGTCCATGCTTGAACAAAGGCTGTAATGAGGTCAGGAGCTGAGTGGCCTTGGTGGATCCCAAACTGGCAGTCAATGAGCAGGCTATTGCTGAGCAGGTGTTGCTTGACAGCATTGTTGATAACACCTTCCCTCGTTTTACTGATGATCAAGAATAGATTGATGGGGCAGTAATTAGCCAGGTCAGATTTGTCCTGTTATTTGTGTACAGGGTGTACCTGGGCAATTTTCCACATGGTCGGGTGGAGGTGTTGCAACTGTCAGCTGATCTCAGCCAACGCAGTGGTTGGGAAGCTATAAATTTATCTCCGTTGCCTCAACTTGTCTTTCTACTCTAGTTGTAGAAACAAGAATTGAAGTTTGTGATAACACCTATCCTGACTTGGAACATATTAATAAAATACCACATCTTTATTGAATTCAATACAATTAAAAATTATTCAAAACAATTGATTTCAATGTACTAGAATATGCGCATTAATACTCATTACCAATAATGCTCATCTCCTCAGCAGAAAAGAATTACTAATCAGCCTTTACCCAAAGCAACCAGCATGGAGTTAGGGACCGGTTGAACTTACCCATGTTGTCGTTTTGGTGTTGTGATCAATGAAGAAATGTCTACCATTGTTTGCATGTCGGACTTCCCAGCCTGGGGGAAGAAAGCCAAAATCATATTTCCTTTGTTGGCTTGGGGAATTTTGTGGAGAGTCTTGAGGAGATGCTGTAGGAGGAAGATACGCTGTGGGACTCCGACAGGGTTTTGGTTGTACTGCCTCACTAGTGGTCTGTGCCCAAAAATAAAATAGCCATATATAAATAATTTCTGTTCATAAAATATTAATATGGAATTGTAACAACTTATTTCAATATAAACCACTGAATCGTTTTGTAATATAGAAAAGTAAAATGCACAAAGGAAAAGGAAGAGTTACTCAAGCACTGTGTTGTCTGAAACTCATTAATATTTTGGGATAGATACCTATAAAGGAGGTTCTTCAATTTCTCTCAAATATGGTGGACTTTATGCAAAAGAAGTGGATTGATGGAAGTGAAATGTCTCAAAGCTTTGTAACCCTTATATCTGTATTGATCATTTTCAACACTTGCCTGGAGGACACTTACCAGGTCTTTAATAAAAATCCAGAATATAAGACAGGAAAACAATACTCAGGCACAACAGTAACCATAACTAAGGAGGACCAGATCGCAGACATAATGCACTACTAATACAAGGTTAATGCAATTGTTGTGTTTTGGGACTGTGCCTTTAATTTAGGCAAGATGGTGGAATGAAGGAAATCATTGGTCGTTAAGATCAAAAGGGGCCCAGGTTGTTTTGCCAGATAATCAGACCTGTAAACAAAGACTACGCAGCTGTGTTGATGGCAGGTCAACTACTGGTCCTCAGGTCAAGTTTTATAAAGGGTTATACTTTATAATGTTTATTCAATTCCAAGATAGGATGGAATTGGAGGTGGTCAAGAGGATATCTAATTAGCAGCTCGACAGGATGCAACCCCATTTGATTCACATAACAATGGAGATATGTTTTTAGATTGTAGCATTATGCTGTACGTTTTTCTAACGATCTCCCTGATGGTTCCTGTTGGAAACTCGTGCTCTGATTGAGATGACCAAGATCATGGAGTTTTAAATGAAGCTGCAATGTTCACCTAGCTTTGGCTACAGGGAAGGGTTCCCAGCATAACATAAAGTGGAAATCTTGCCATGGAATAGAGTTACTTCATTGAAAATGGAAAAGAGTTAAGAATCACTTTGGACTCACTCCTGGAGAACAAAGTGCTCATACTAAGAGATGTATAGCCATAGCACAGGGATGATCTTTCGATCTTTCAGAATGTTACATGTGGCGATCTTTTCTGTAGATTAAGTAACCACTGCCATTTGAAACAACATTTAGTCAAGGTTTCCATTAGATTGATTGTTACCCAGAAGTCTTAAAACTTGAAATCTTGTTCTGCAATTCATTTAAAGTGGTCCCTGGGAATTTGAATATAAGGAAGTGTTGTTGATCTCTTTAAAGATTATAACAAACCTCAGAAGTGATGAAGGAAAATAAAGTAATTCATATAAAAAGGAAATGGATTGAGAAACAAACAAGATTAGTGAGGCCAAGGTGGGTGAGGAAAGGAGTGCAAGATTCAGCATGCGTGTAACGTTCTACCATGGTCTGACATTTGGTGCACATACAGCTGCAGTACACAACTACATAAATGAAAGTGGAATGAAAGAGAAGTGGTCCATTAGAACTGGTATCTTAGAAAAAGTTATTACACAAGTTTTTATAATAAGTGAAACCTTAACGCAGACCTCGATAAAATGCACCATGTTTAGTCAATGTAAACGTACCAAAACACTTTTGCAAGTCTTGTCTGATCAGTAGGTCAAGTCCTTGTTGGCAATCATTTGCATGGAACAGCATAGTAGCTCTTTCTTTGGACCACTGACCCAAAAGTTTACAAGTTCAATTTTTTCCCTCCATGTTGTGAATTTGAATTCAATAAATCTATGGCATAGCATTAGAGAAACAAACCTGGTCTGCATGGGATTCAAGTCTGCACACCTAGTTGTCTCATGCTGCCCCTGAAATGGCTTAATAAGTTTTTACAATCATTTTCAAACATCAGTCCACCACTGTGTGTTCAAGACAATGGGCAAGAAATGTGGCCTTTTCAAAATCAGCCTCTTCCTAGGAATGAACATTTAGACCCATTTCCTGATTATTAAAACCACGTACTTTGTGGTGATATGACCAAAACCTAATGTATCATTTAAAAACAATATCTTTTGTCTCTTATTCAATAAAACAGTCCCATATTCTTTATAGCCTCTTCTCCAAAACTGTGAGCAATGCACGTGCTTGAATATATGATAGGGGTTTGAAGAACAGACAGTTCTAACTGAGCTCTCTTCCAATTGATTACATGACAACATTGCATCCTGAGTAATGAAAAATAGTCCACATCACTAGCCCAGTAATTCTGACAGGAGAACAGCAAATCTGAATCTCAATTTCACAAATTCTTGGCTGGATCATTTTCACAGAAAAAAAATAGAATGGCAAAACAATCAATCTATTATTTCTGGTTGTACTAGGGGAAAGGGGCAGCAGTAGAGAAAGAGGAGATAGCTGGAGGGAGGCAAGGAATTTTGGAAGCTAAACCCTGAAACCAGGATACAGCATCTGATTAAAGGACTGACTGACAGCAATAATAATAAAGATTGTGACTCAGATTGGGATACTTGCTGATGGGATGTGCAAACATTAAATGTCAAAATAGCTGCTACTGTTTCAAATTTATTAACAGAAAGCCAATATTTTTATTCAGCTAACAACTGATCTATCATTTAGCAAACAGAATATGTAATCATTATGACTTCCAAGCTTTCTTAATTGCATCATCTTAATAAAATGATGATTACGTTGGCCCCTCAGGAGTATAAAACATTCACGTAAGGGCTGTTATGGTATAATGGTCTTGCCCCTATCTGAGCCAGGAGACCTCCGGTTTCAAGTCCACCCGCTCTAGTGGTGTGTAATGATATTCCTGAATCGGTTGACTATAAAATACCTAAAACATTCACATACACTAAATATCCATCATACAACTTGCCTGCATAACAGGTCGCGTCCAACTGGTGGTTCGGTTATTGTGGTTGACATAATAAGCTCTTCCCTTGTCATCCTTCTTTACTTCCCAGCCAGGAGGCAATCCTGTTGAAGTGGGTAAAATCTAATGTGGGCAAAAGACAAAGTTACCATTGTAAACAAAGCCCAACAACACAAAGGAATCACTAAGTGGTAAGAAGTTTGATTTGCTTTTATGCTTTAATAGATCAGGACTTCACCTGATGAATGAGCAGCGCTCTGAAACCTTGTGATTCCAAATAAACCCTGTTGGACAATAACCTGGTGTCACCTGACTTCTGATTTTAAAAGATTAAGATTCTGTTTGTGAACAGGATTCATTTTACAAAGAATTCAATAGGGTTTCTAAACGTGAACATCAACAATAAAGCTTCATAAGGGAGCTATGTCATAGCTTCTACATGGTACAACGTTGACTTCTTCTATGTGAAGAACCCCATGAAGTACATTGGGAAGTTTTACAATGTTACGACACCAGATAAAATCAAGTTGCTTTAAACCAGCTTTATATGTGATTTTTGAGGAGATTTGTAGCTCAAGTTGAAGTTCTAGATGTAGGTTTGCCCACTGAGCTGGAAGGTTTGTTTTCAGATGTTTCGTCATCATACTGGGTAACATCTTCAGTGAGCCTCTGGATGAAGCACTGATGGTGTAATCAACTTTCAATTTATATGGTTGGGTTTCTTTGGGTTGGTGAATGGCCACAAAAAGACATGACCCACTCTCACGAGTATCCTTACATACAGATGAGTAAGGACAACACTTCGACTGGGACAACACATCCATCCTAGGACAAGCCAAACAGAGACATGCATGAGAATTTCTAGAAGCATAGCATTCCAACTGGAACTCTGTCAACAAACACGTTGACTTGGATCCCATTTACCACCCTCTGAGAAAAAGAACAGGAGATGACCTCACAATAGGAAATGATGTCACCACAGGAAATGACACCACCAGCCCAAGAATACCCAAACACATAAATAGAAAGTGGGCTACATCACCAGTGCTTCATCTGGAGGCTCAGTGAAGATGTTACCTAGTATGGTGACAAAATATCTGAAAATGAACCTTCCAGCTCAGCAAGCAAACCTACATTCACTGCAATATATGTTTATACTGTCAAATTCACTGCAGTGTTCATGAGGTAGTCAAGGTTTGACTGGAGCTTGGCTTGTTCTTTGAAAGCCACTCCTCTACAGCTTCTGTTAAGCTTTTGAGAAAGTTATGTGCATAGATTATGAAAATGTTTTCATTTAAAATGGAGTGTTTTTAAAGTGGACACAGTAACTAATAGGAAACAAAGGTCTACTATCTATTAATTGCTTTATGGCCTGGAAACATTAGAATCAAAATTTATATTTCAAGACACCTTTGGACTTCTGACATGTACCAAGTTCAGCTATTAAGATGAGTTCAACAAGCTTTACAGTCCTGGAAATTATCCAATGCCAATAGCTAATTTAAGTGCTATGAACATTAGTCTTCTGTCTGGATGTATCACTATCTGGTATGGCAACTGTACCATTCAAGATCGGAGATGGTTACAGAGAGTGGTGAACTCAGCCTGGACAATCACAAAGGCCAATCTCTCATCTACAGAATCCATCTACCAGGCCCTATGTCAAGGAAAGGCCGCCAGCATTATTAAAGATCCATCCCACCCTGGCAATGTTTTTCTACAATCTCGACCATCAGGAAGGGAGGTACAGAAGCCTGAATACATGCACCAGCCGGTTTCAAACAGTTTCTATCCTACGGTTGTTAGGATACTGAATGGACTCACAAACTCTTAACATTCGCCTGTACATGTGTTTTTGTTTTTGCTGCTGTTTACCTATTATTTACTTATCAATGTGATTGCTCACAAGATAAAGCTTTTCACTGTGCCTTGGTACACATGACATTAAATTAAATTCATTTCATTGAGAATGGTAACTAATGCTTACCACAAATCTGACCATTTTTCTGCTAATACTGAAGGAAATTAAAGAGAAGATGTAATCATGGGTAAATCTTGTCCAAATAATATTGAAAAATGCTAGTCAGTAGCATTTGTCTACATTACTGCAACTTTAGTGACTAGAATTTAATTTGAAACTTAGTGAAACCATTGTTAGAGCAAAAGACAGGAAAAGGAAATGTGGGCAGCATGGGTCTTGAATTCACCAAGAATGATGGCGAGAAACCATGAGGATGACTCCAGGCAGCACAGTATGCTGAAGGAATCGCTCTTTGTTCCTCTTTTCAAGAAAGAGAATATTCAAGTAAATGCTTAGTAGCTGCACATAATAGATATACTTAAATAAGAGAAAGGACAAAACTCACAACCGGCAGCACTGGCTGTTCTTCCATAGTAGTTTGTGAACTTCCCCGTCTACTGGAATGACTCTTAAAGTAAAAGAGACTAGATAAATTATCAAAATAATTTGCACAGAGATAGAATATTTTACAAACAACATTAGTCAATGCAACTGAATACTGGAAAGAGAAATAGGTGGCAATGTACCAAGCTGGAATGGTTTTCCATAGTCAGAAGCCAAAATAATACATTAATACCAAATCATTTTGATTCAATCTACGGTTGGTTCAATATGGAACAATGTTGGAGTATGCTACATATTTACTTCAAAGTTTTAAATATTTTGTTGGCATATACAAATCAAACATCAAGACTGGCTTGGCTGAGGACTGCTCAAATCCAACAAGTAGATATGCAGCATTCATTTAATGTGAACTCTAGCTTTGTACAGGAAGACCCTGGGAAGTTTCACACAAGGGATTCAAGCACACAAAGTTTTAAAATTATGTAAAGACTGAAGCCAAACATACAGTTAGCTGACATTCTACTCACTGAGGAGGAGCTGCGACGATCTGTAACTGTGCACCCAGATGCCTGAAAACGCCGACTAAGTTCCTCTGCGAGCTGATTTTGCAAGTCAAACCCTGCATTCTGTCCCGTAGGTGTGTGGGGAGGTGGGGGTGACTGAGGGTTGCAGTTCCCAAACACAGTTTCATCGTCAGTTATAATTTCCCAGCTCTGCTAAAAGCGAATAATTTATTTCGAGATTTTGCATTTTTTAAAAATAACACCAATTTTTCATTTCAGTTCACTTTTAAACCCACTGCTCATCTGCGGATTTTCTTTGAAGTGAAAAGCATTGAAACTCACATCTGGAGAATCTCTGTTGCTTTCAGAAGTTTCTGTTTCTTCTGATATCTGTCTCCGTGTACTATATACACGCTGTGCCTCCAGCTGGATGTTATTTCGACAACGATTTATGTCTGATGCAGTATCCCTGTAAGTAAATTAGAGTTAACTTTTCAAACATCATGATCATATTTCTCTAACAAGTATTGCAAGGACGCATCTCATTGATGAGCAAATCTTTCACAGATTTGGGATTTAATCACTCCCAACAAAATCATAAAATGTGACCTTTCAATTAGAAGTGATACTCGAGTTTCTTGAATCACTAGACAGAGATTCAACATAGGCTGAAAGGTGTCAGTCTGTTGGTTGTAAAGGGTCACAGTAAATGAGATAAAACATATTGCAAAGTACTCCCTTCAGTGGACAGTGTTGGCAGTTCAGCTGCTTTTATATTGCTGTTTGTGTTGCCAGGTAACTGGCATCTTGCTGCAAGCAGCAAATAGCTGTGTTTATTGGGGCCAGCCACTAGGTGGACCTGGCAAAAGACAGCTCTTTGAGAGTCTGACAACATCATACATGTCAGGGCAATAATCGATGAAGTAAACATTGCTCATTAGGCACTGCTAGCGCCAAAGCATTTTAACCTCACAGCAACATGGGACCCCTGATGGTTCATATTGCAAGTGAAATCTCCACTCCAAATCCCATATCTATTATAGACTACAGAATCTTTTTAAAAATCCAGAGCAACAGAATAAAAAAAGGCAACTCAAATAATTCTACAAAACACGGTAGCTCAATAAGACTTTACAACTCAGTCACCAATATTTTAAAATACTCAACTGACCACCTTCCCTTATTCTAATCAATAGTCTATTGCATCATGAAAGATGCCATTTTGTTAGTATTTAGCACAAATAAATAAATATCAATGCATCACCAAACTTATTCATGCACCAGTGGAGATTCTCCCTCTTTTGAATGTGGCTTCACTAAATCAGTATCTTCCCTCTGGCACGCATTCTAAAAATAGTTCATTCACAGCAATGCAAACTTTTACTATTTTTCCTTCTTATTTCCACTTCATTTGTACAACTGAGTCATGAGTGGGAGTCAAATGAAAAGTTTATCATGAATTATTAGATGCTATTAGCATTAAACAATAAATATATTTTGCACTTTAGATTTCAAGGTCAACAGAAACCAAATGTTACCTATTCCAAGTAGCAATCTTTTAATCATCTCTAAGCTGACCCAGTTTCCATGACAGCACAATGTGCAGGGCAGTTGTCTCACTGTACATGTTCAGTTCTACACCATAGAGGCCAATCTAGCAGCTATTTTTGGAAACCGTTAACTTCCTGCAAGTGAAGACAGTGCAATGTTGAAGGGCTGCAAAGCAGGATTACTTCTCAGACTGCACGGAGGTTTGTTCCTTCATTATGGCACTATCAGAATACCTTGAAAGTCTGAGGTTACCATGAAAAACTGTCCTTCTCAACCTCTCCCCTCGCTTGAGGTGTGGCGACCCTCAGGTTAAACCACTACAGTTGTCTCTCTCTAATGACAGCGCAGCCCCATAATCCTCTGGGAGTATGGTGACTTGTTCTCAATGCACCCTCCTTCATAAACACAGAAAAATCCTGTAGACTTACTGAGAACTTGGTCGAATCCACTGCGTTGTTCTGGTTTCGTGGTTGACAAAGTAAGTTCTTCCCAGATTATCCTGCTTCTCTTCCCACCCACTGGGTAATGCCGGGGGAGGTTGGCTATGGACAGTCACATTCTGTTGGTCCAGAAGTTCCCAGCCAGGCTGCAGAAAAAATAAATTTAAATGTGGAAAATGAAGCCTATTGTAACATTTCCAAGTTTTCAAAAAGAAATTCAGTAATTTTTCATTCAGAGTACAAATTAAAATTAGTAAATATCCTGAGAAATTTAGGGTCTATTTGTCTTGTCACGTAAGAGTGTACAGTTTACAAGATGTAAGAAGTAACATGATCGTAGAATCCCAACAGTGTGGAAGTAGGCCTTTTAGCTCATTGAATCCACACTAACCCACCCAACAGCATCACAGCCAGACACACTCCCTGTCCTACCCCTGTATTCCCCATGGCTAATCTATCTAACCTGCACATCCCTGGGCACTTTGGGCAATTTTAGCGTAGCTAATCCACCTAATCTATACATCCTTTGGATCACAGGAGGAAACCGGTGTACCTAGAGCAAACCCACGCCGACACAGGGAGAACATGCAAACTCCACACAGACCATTACCAGAGGTTGGAACTGAACCTGTGCCCCTGGCGCCATGAGGCAGCAGTGCTAACCACTGACCCACCATGCCATTCGATCTATAAATAAGAAGCCACTGTTGATTATAATCCTAAAAACTGAACTATGAAAGAACATGAAGCTTATTTAATTTGTTTGCTTAAGACCAAAGTACACTTAGTCTATTCCTTTGAATACATTCTCCATTTTTACAAGTTAGTATTTTTTGTGTCCATTTAATGCCCAGTAGAAGGTAGTAAAATAAGTTTCTCTGCACAGCAAGAGTGTTGAGTCATATTGCAGTTGAACTTCAAAAGAATCTCAAATATCAAGAGTCACTCGGGCTTGTTTCTGTATATTTTCCTTGAAGCTATCCTAAGCTTGCAAATACATGAAATGCCTGTTGGTTGAACTAGAAAATCTCGCCTTGTCTTTAGAAAGAAGCTAAGACAGAAGAAGAGAAGCAAAAGAGAACTTGCAATAAGAACCATCAATTGTTCTGCTATTCATGTGAGACTTTCACTGCAAAACTTCATTCACAAACAGAAATGCAAAGAGCAACTCTTGAGCCAATGCATACAGCCGGATGGAAAATGCATTTATTAGAGAGAGATGGTTTGCAGTGATGCGCAAGCATAGCAAATGAAACTGTGGCATTCAACAAAATAAACTGGCGACTCCTCCCACCCCAGCAACACTTGCTCACGTTTGTGGGTGTATATGTGTGTTGAAAACACAAAGTAGAAATTAAAAACAACAATTTTAAAACACCTGCAGAAACTTAAATTGCCAGGCAATGCTTTTTTCACAATTCCATCAAAGTTGGCCGTCGGACAAAAATGATCAGCAAAATTCAGTTTGTTACATTTACCTCCAATTCATCAGTTTGCTCTGTGCTATCTTCTTCAGAAGCATTACTTTTTGGCAAATAGGTCATCTTTAATCGAAGGTGTCCTTTAACCCTAGACTTATGGCTGCAGGAATTACAGAAAAAGCAGAAATTGATGATAATCAGACAACTTTGGTCCAAAAACAGACAATTTTCAAATAGAAAAAACACAACAAATCCTGTTGTTCATTATGGTGTTTGTCTTCCAAAAAAAGCAAGAGTTTATATAAGATTACTGCTACCACCATGCAGTCACCATAGGAATTCACTCATGAAATTAGCTATGGGAGGCTTCCTGACACCTAAGGGACCAGAACTCAACTGGGAGCTAACAATCAAGGAAGTAAATCAGATAAATGTCGACTTTCAAGTTTCGCATTCCAGGTTGTTTAATTCAAGAAGTCAGCTGCCAATTATTTTAATGGCTTCAGCTGAAGGCTTCTCTTGACCCAGTGACGAGGTGGTTTCCAGCAGTCTGGAGTGGCAGTCTTTTCCCACCTTGATGGTTCTTGGCCTAGTGGGGCAGTCTCCTGGCGTGGCGGTATCTTCCCCATTTGGAGGTCTTCGCCATGAGCTCCCGGTGTTCTGGCAGCCCAGTGGCGGTCTCAGCCTGGCATGGCAGTTTTCTTTGGTGGAGGCTTTAGCCCAGTTTTCCAGTGGCCTGGTGTGGTGCTTTCGTCCCGTTGGAGTGTTCTCGTCAGGGAATGACGGTCTCACCCCGGCTGCATGTTCCGATTATCCCATCATTTCTTAATCGGCTTCCTCCTAGGATGTGTTAACTGAACTGTGATGACCTTTTGTCTGAATTTTTATTTTTTATTATTATTACTTCTGTCATTAATATAGGTGCTATGGGTGGGGCAACGTATAAAACTTTTCATTGTATTTTTCATGTAAAAGTACACATGACAATAAATTTCTATATAATTCAACATTTCAAACACGAAACTTTGCTTCTTTATCTAACATCCTGATTTTAAATAATTAGATAATTCACTTTTTTTTTGCAAAGATAGGGCTTTGAGTCAAGATCAGGATTAGATCCTGTCTGTGTCTCAATGGATATGTTGCAATGCATTCTTCCGGTAAACTGTGGACAGGGATCATTTTCTCCCTTGCACTGACGGACAGTTATTTATTGGTTAAGCAGCAAGTCTACAGACTATGGACCTGTTATACTGCATCTGTAGTAGCAATAGCGAGTGAATTTGTGCCACTGAATATGTTTTATTTAGGATTAACCTCATGTAAGCCAGTATTTCTTTAGATCAGCTTTCAGTTCATTTGATGACACTGCCAGCAATACATCTGAAATACGAGCATGCTGAAAAATATACCAGCACCAACAGCAACAGCAACTTTTCAACGTCTTTATTAACCTTATTGCATGATTACTAATTCTGTATGACAGCTTGAACTGTGACAACTGAATCTTAGGCCAGCAGTGTCATCAGGTACAGTGCTATTGTGTTCACATTTTTTCCAGCAACTCGAACAAATCCAAATTAAGGTATCGAAGGTTGATCAAAATTCATGCAATACTGATTATTTCCTGGAGAGAAGTTGGGCTGTGGTCTGCTCTTTATCAATGTTGAGTTGATTATTTTCAGTACCTTCTAGGATGAAGGATGAAATCCTTGAATGTATATGGTCTCTCCTGGTTTGGATTTTCAGTCTGCAATTAAAAGGATACATATTAATTCTGATATATTTGCTTATATTTCAATTACATGTTTTACTCCAGTTCTTTTATCTTCTTTCCATCCACTCACTAGTTTGGACATAATTTTGTTTTGACCATATATACAACTTTCTCCAAGCAAATCTGTTAAAGTGCACTGCAATGGACCAATTGGATGTAATTAAACCATGAAATGAAGCAGCCAATGGGCTGTGTCTAATTGCAAGGTGCAGTAACTTAGACTTAGTGAAGGCTAACAGGGCAAGGCACAGTCTAACTATATGGGAATCGTCAGGCACCTGCAATGTATATACTTCCTGCTATTTTGGGAAAGCAGCCAACATAACAGAACTCCCCAACAGCACCAGGACATTGCCTGTGAGATCCTTTACACGTGTCCGGACTCTCTGAGCCACCACACGCTGCCCGCAAAACTGCTATAGAGGGGACAAAACTGTCACACACCTCCTTCTGGAATGTGCCTATGCAAACTAAGTCTGGAGAGAGATGCAGTAGTTTGCGTTGAGGTCCAACTTGAGCAGCTCTGTGACGCAGGACTCTGTGCTCTATGATTTGTTTCCTGGGACGCACATCAAGACAAACATTGACCAAACCTGGAGGACCAACAATTTGGTGAAAGATGCTCTTTGGTCTGCCCAAAACATGTTGGTTTTCCAGTTGAAAGAATTGACCCTGAGTGAGTGTTGCAGACTGCTACATTCCAAGGTCCAGGGCTATGTGCTGAGGAATGCACTAAAGCTTGGGGCAGCTGCCGCAAGGCGCAGTGGGGGAGGATCTCTGTGTAAGATCTTTCTACCAAAGCATAACAGGGTCACATTCAGTAATTGGCCCTTCCCGATGCTTCAGGTAAATGCCAAGAGTTTAATTGTAAATATAGAGAAAGCTGAACCCCAATGTTTGTTTTCTTCTCTAAGTGAAGACAGTATAGATCAGAACAGTTTCATTAATTGTGTATCTACATAAAGATCTCGATGAATAAAGTAAATTTTTGCAATAAAAATGTGCAGCCAACATAATCGAAGACCCATCTCACTCAGTTATACTCTCCTCCATCCTCATCTGATGGACAGAAGATGCAAAAGTTTGAAAACACACACAGACATTCAGCACAGAAACAGATCCTTCAGTCCAACCAGTCTATGATAACTATAATCCCAAACTAAACTAGTCCCATATCCCTCCAAACATTTTTTTATTTATGTACTTATCCAAATGCCTTTTAAATGTTGTGGCTGTTGCCGCATCCACCACTTGCCTGTGGAAGTTCTGGGCTGCTGACCTCAATCAATCAAAGGTTTTCTCCCCATTCAGCAGAAAACCATCTTAAGCAATTGAGATACAACTTGAGTTTGACTGGATATGGAGTGTAAATGAAAAACCCACATGTGCTTGAGCTGCCTCCCCTCCCTCTGCTGGGATCCAGGAGGTTAAAAACTGGGCAGTCGCCAGAAAAACTTGGGAAGGGAGAAATAACAGGAGAAATGGAAGCGTGAAATGAAAACAATAGGAGGGTGAGAAGAAAGGAGGGAAATAAAGGTCACTGCAAGAACAAAATATGAAAACCTCGATATACTTCAAAATGTATCAATGGGATTTAATGACAAAATCTGTAAATTTATAGATTCACATCATACTTCCAAATGAATGCAGGATCCTTGGAGTGAAAAATATTCTCAAATTACAATATTTTACCACATCTGTCTGCTAGAATTAAAACTCACCGGGATATGTTGAAGGGGAATATCCACCAAGCCCAGAAAATCATCCCTGGTCTATGAAAACAAAATCAAAAGAAAAAGGGAGAAGGAAAAAAGAAATTAATCATTTGTTTTAAAATTATGAAAACTACTGTAACTTTCTACACTTGATTGCTTTCACTGTGTTATGGACTAGGCTAGACCACAAAAACATTATACAAGTCACTTCTAAAACATGATCACTTTGGCCTGAAGTTTCATCTGTTTACATATCAGCAAAAAGGCTTCTCAATACCGTAATCTCTGTACCCAACCAGTCTAATCGGAACAGGGAGTGGTTTACAACCCCTCTGAATAAAACCAAGGACACAGTCTTCTTGAGAAAAAGGAACAGCATTTAGTAAAAAGGGACCAGCTTTGTGACAACTCCCCCCCACCCCTTAAAAAAAATCCATCCATATATAAAGATGGCTTCCTTTTTAAAACACTTCAAAAACAAACTGATTAGTAGTCCAAAACACAGATATACACTATACTATTAACATGTAAACATACACAACCACATGTGAATTCAGGCCGTGGCACACCTGGCACCGAATGCCTCTGTATCTCATTCAAGCCTTGATAACGCATCGGCAATCACATTTTCACGACCTGCCACATGTACAACTATTAAATTGAATGACTGAAACAATGAGCTCCATCTAAACACTCTGGCACTTTTGTCCTTAAATATTTCCACAAATGTCAATGGGTTATGATCGGTGTATTTGTTGTCTCAGATGCATTGCTAGTAATATAAACATTAAAATGTTGTAATGCTAAGACCAAGTTTAAAGTCTCTTTCTCCACCACTGTTGTTGGTGAACATGCAACTTCCTGAAAACAAATACCCGATGCAGGAGAACCACACTGACACCCACATCACTGGCATTGACAGCCACCTCGAAAGGCTTCGTGTAATCCGACGTGGCTAATACTGGGGCAGTGGTTGACACAACTTTTAGGCTGTCAAATGCCTTTTGACAGTCTGCTGTCCACAAACTTCTTGCCCTTTTTTTAGACAATTCAGTGAGTGGAGCAGCCACACTTCTAAAGTTTGGTAGAAACTTTCGATGAAATTTACTCAACCCCAGGAACTGTAATAATGTTTTTTTTGTCGATTGTGGAGGAAATCCCTCAATTACTTTCATTTGTGCATCCTGTGGGGTCACTTGTCCATGTCCAAAAACAAGACCCAGGAAGATGACTTGGGCTTTGGCAAATTCGCTTTTAACTAGGTTTACCACCAAGCCTGCCTTCCGAAATCAATCGAACAAGTCCAATAAATGCTGTAAATGTCCCTTCCAAGAGTGACTAAAAATCCCCAGGTTATCAATATACATGACACAGTTGGGTAACCTGGCAATGAACTTATTAGTCAGTCTCTGAAATGTGGCTGGAGCATTTTTCATACCAAATGGCATAACTTTGAACTGATATAATCCATTTGGCATTACAAAAGCCGAAATTGCCTCTGACAGAGGTACATGCCAGTACCTCTGAGCAAGTCCAACTTTGAAATGTAAGTTGCTTGTCCCAGTTTTTCGACACAGTCCTCCAACCATGGAATAGGGTATGCATCAGTCTTTGTAATGGCATTGACTTTGTGATAGTCCACACATGACTGTTGGGTACCATCTGGCTTTGGCACCACAACTATGGGTGAGCTCTAGTCACTGTAACTCACTTCGATTAGGCCATCTCGGAGCATGTGCTCTATCTCCTTCTGAACCTGTGCTGACTTTAGAGGGTTATGCCTATAAGGATGTTGCTTAATCAGAACAGCATCTCCTATATCTACAGTTAGTACTTCTCTCCCCATGTGATAGCAATAACTCTTTCAGGTCATTTCGATTTTCTTGTGGAAGGTAAGTCAATAATTTATTCAAATTTTTGACAACTTCCTCATTGTCTAATTTGATTTGAGAAATGTCCAATTCAGAATCCTCCGAACTTTATTAACACCTTCTCCTCTTGCTTTCCTTCCCTGTCAAAATACCTTTTGAGCATATTCACATGATACACTCTGAGATTTCTTCCTGTCTGGAGTCCTTATCATGTAATTCACCTCACTCAATTTCCTCTCGATTTGATAAGGCCCACTAAACTTGCTTTTAAAGGCTCACCTGTTACTGGAAGTAACACCAATACCTTGTCCCCAATTACAAAATTGCAAATTTGTGATTTCTTATCTGCTTCCTGTTTCATTGTGTATTGTGATACTTTTAAATGCTGTCTAGCCAACTCTCCAGCTGTATTTAATTCTCCAAAATTTGACACATAATCCAAATGGGTGGTCCTTAAATTCTGACTTATTAATTTCTCTTTAATCATTTTTAACAGTCCTCTTACTTCATGCCCAAAAATTAATTCACATGGACTGAATTTGGTCAATTCATTCAGTGCATCTCTGATTGCAAAAAGTACAAATGGAATTCCCTTATCCCAATCATCTGGATAATTCTGACCATAAGTCCTCAACATGGTCTTTAATGTTTGATACCATCTCTCTAGCGCTTCCTGTAGTTCTGGATGGTCCACAGTAGATTTGAATTGCTTTATTCCCAAGTTACTCATAACCTCCTTGATAGTTTGGATGTGAAGTTTGATCCTTGATCTGACTGGATCTCCATTTGTAGTACATATCTAGTGAAATATTTAAGTAATTCTTCTACAACCCTTTTAGCTGTGATGTTGCATAATGGGATTGCTTCTGGAAATCTAGTCAACACTTCAATTATTGTTAATAAATACTTATTTTTGTTTGAGGTAGGGGACCTATGCAATCAATCAAGACTCTTGTGAAAGATTCCACAAATGCTGGAATAGGTATTAAAAGGTGCAGGTTTTATTACTGCCTGTGGTTTTCCGATTAGCTGACGTGTGTCATATCCGGCAAAATTCAACTACATCCTTGTGTAGTCCAGGCCAGTAAAAATGTCTTTGTATCTTAGCCTGTGTTTTCCTCACCCCTAAATGACCTCCAAGTGGTAGCTCATGTGCCACTTGCAGCACTTCCTTTCTATACTCTACTGGCAAAACAATTTGATGAACCTCTGCCCATTTCTCATTTGCTTGAATGTGTGATGGTCTCCATTTCCTCATTAAGACATCATTTGTTAAGTAATAACACACAGGAATGCATTCACACCCCCTCTCTATAAATGCCTTTTGATATAACTGTTTTAAGCTCTCATCTTTCTGCTGTAACTCAATAAGTATAGCAGAGCTAAAGATACTTGCATGCTTACCTAGTTGCTCCTGCTCTGTCCCACTTATCTGATCAAAAAAGGTTTCTGATAAAGCTATCAGCCTTTTGATCTCTCCTGCTTCAGCTTGTGCCTCTGTGAACTTGTGACCACACAATCAGGGAAAGTTCCTGAATAAAGATCCTTCACTTCTTAAGTTGCCTGCGTTGCCACTGGCTTTTCAACTAGAGTAGGCAGCATGCTTACCAATAAATCAGCTATATCATTTGCAAAGACAAATTGTATTCCTAGAGCTGAGAGTTTATCCAATACTCCTCCCACAAATTCTCCACTCTTCTCTGGACTTTCTAGTCGCACTTTATATAATTGAGCACTTTTGTCTCACCATGAATTCCTATTACCAGTACCTTCTCTGGCAATAGTCCCTCAGAAATACATACCTCCTCATCTTTCAGCATCACAGACTGAGAGGATCCTGTGTCGCTTAATATTGTAACCTCTTTACCTGCTACTCCTGGCCTCGTGAATAAACTTTACCCTTGTGTATATATATATTTTTTAAAGCAGATCTGGCACTTCCTCCTTAATCAACCTCTGATCATCTTGTACACTCTGAGGCAGTTGTCTAACTTCCCTTGTGCTTTTTGTTACTAGTCCAACAAAACTCACAGGCTTGTCCAGTTTTCTTAGATCTGACTTTCTCCCAGACCACCAACACTGATTTGTGTGGCCCATTGTATTACAATTAAAACACTGCAGCTTTTTAACTTCATTGTCCCCTTCAATGGTTTATTTTTAATCCTGTAGTAAGTTATCTTAATTTCTTCACTGAGATCTACCTTTCCCTTTCCACGTGAGGATTTCTCTTCGCCCTAATTTCTATCCCTCATGGACTGAAATTGATTCTGGAAGCCAAACCAAGTTTTATGGACCAGTTCATAGTCACCAGCCACTACTCTTGCTGTTTTAACTCTCTGCTCTTCCACATGAGTTTGCACTACTTCAGGCAGTGAATTTTTGAATTCCTCCAAAATAATTACCTCTCTAAGGGCATCATAGGTTTGCTCGATTTTTAAGCTCTTATCCATCTATCGGAATTACTCTGTTTGAGCCTTTTAAACTCAATGTAGGTTTGACCTGGGTCTCTCCTTGGATTCCTGAAACATCGTCTATAGGCTTCTAGTACAAGCTCATATGCACTTAAAATGGCTTTTTAAACCTCCTCATACTCCCTAGATATCTCCTCTGATTGGGATGTGAATACCTTACTAGCCCTACCTACAAGTTTAATTTGGTTCAACAAAACCCATATTGCCACTGGCCACTGTATTTGTTTAGCCACCTGTTCAAAAGAGATGAAAAAGGCTTCCACATTCTTCTGACTACCAGGGGATTGCTCCTTCTCACACTCTTCCTCACTAAGGTTACCTTCAGCCTTTTAAGCTGACTTTCCTTTTCAGTGTCAGTTTTTGAAGTTCAAAAGCTCTCTCTTCTGCTTTTAATTGTAACTCAAACGGTTTCATTTCTGCTGCCTTTCTTTACCTCTTGCCTCTAACTCAAGCTGCTTCATTTGTAATTGAATTCTTGCCATCTCTATAGATTCTGAACGTTTCTCCAGCAAGTTTAAATGCTGAGCTACTGCTATAATTATCTCTCTTTTCCTCACAGAAGCAGGCAGTTCCAATTCCAGCTTCTCTACTAATTCCTGCAGCTTGGTCTTACTCACCTTTTGCACAACTTCCAAAGTCACCACATCCACTTCCAGAAAACTCTTGGCGACTGAAACAGCCATTACCATCCGACTGAAAGTGCCATTACCATCCCAAACTTTGTCTACCCAACCAAACCAACACCCGAAATAAAGACACTTGCACCTACTACTTGCTGTTTAAAATCCCACAAGAGCTCCCAATCTGTTATGGACTAGGCCAGACCACTCAAAACATTATACAGGTGACTTCTAAAATATGACCACTTTAGCCGGAAGTCTCATCTGATTACATATAAACAGAAAGGCCTCTCAATACCCTTTAATCTCTGGACCAAACCAGTCTGATCGGAACCGGGAGCTTTTTAAGACCCCTCTGAAAGAAAACCAAGGACACAGTCTCCTTGAGAAAAGGAGCAGCTTTTAGAAAAAAGGGACCAGCTTTGTGATAACTGTATGTCATAAACACTGATCCCATGAAACTCAAATACTTATTCTACACTGAAATATACACGGAAGTGAATTGTGTGTGATAAACATTTTAGAGCAAACAACTCTTAAAGATTCAAAATTACATAACAGCAGCATTATTCCATCCAAGATGCTGAACTCTTTGAGCTTTATCAGAAAGTATCTTAACTCTGAAATGAAAACATCACCTCATTAGGAAACCTAAACCTTACTGGGCAGGATACCCAGGGATCAGAAAGAATTCGAATCTTTCACCCGAGCATGTAATCTCAGAATAAGGCACTGTCCTTTTAAAATACCGATATAAGAAGAAATTTCTTCTCCAAGAAGATAGTGAATTTGTGGAATGCCTAACCACAGAAGGCTATTGAGATGGTGTCATTAAGCATACGTGAGGTTCGGGGGTGGTGGTGGTTTACTTCAGTTGACTGGATGGTTGGTTTTTGAAGCAGTGCAATACCAAGTATGGGTTCAATCCCTGCACCGGCTGAGGTTACCATGAAGGACTCTTCTTCTCAACTTCCTCTCTCGCCTAAGGCATGGCGGCCCTCAGGTTACATCACCACCAGTTATCTCTCTCTAATGAGAGAGCACCCATATGGTCTGGTAAGAATATAGTGACTTGATACTTGAGGCTAACTTAGATAGATTTTTAAACAGTAAGGAGAATCAAAGGTTACACGGAAAGGGCAAGGAAATATGTTTGAGGACTACTTGGTCAGCCATGATCTCACTGATTGGTGGAGCTGACTCAATGGGCTGAATGGTCTGTTTTTGTACCTAAGTCTTATGGTTGTAAACTTCAGTCAATAAAGTTAATTGATGGTACAGTGAAATCGTAAGGTTGTAAAAGCAGCTCAACCCATTGCAGTTTCCTGATGGGCAGGATGGGTAAAGATTTTCCCCTTTGGACACGCACAACCATAATCTCAGTTACCGTCCTTCAGCAGAACAAGTAGAATTATCTAACAAGGTTTAGAATTTCAATTGAAAAGTATCATCAGTTCGATAAAAACACAAATATTCTTTTATTCACATATGAAGTAATGTCTATCAGAGTCAGTCAATCAGAAAATATATCCCAACATGTTAATGTTTGCTCACTTGCTCAAATATCTAAAATAAAATTGACAGTGGCTTTGATACTTTGGTTGTCAATGTAGCAAGATGGACATTGTCAATTTTATAACTGCCTCAAGTGACAGCATTTGCTGCAAAATGAGTAGCAACGTTAAAATTAAAATCAAATTCGTGCAACAGGATAATAAGACAGAAGTCACAGTGGAGGTATATTCTAGACTTGACATTTTGAAATTGGTCATTTTAAAATAAACATTAAAAGAAATTGACTACCTTTTAATGTGAATCACTGAAAGTTTAACAAAACGATCCTGCTTTTCATGCCTGGTCAATATTACAATAAACCAATAACAAAAACACATTATTTCATCAACCTTTGCCTTTTAGCCTAAAGGAGTGTGTTTTTAGTGCTGCACACAGTTGATCCATTTCATTAAGTTCAATAAGAAATAAAATTGCAAAGCTTGCACATAAAACAGCCTGCACATAACCTCCAGTTGGTAGTCAGTCCATGAGGCTACCTACATAATAAATAATTAATGCAAAAACAGTCCACATTACTAAATCACTATGATGTTTCACAGTCAGAGAACTAAATTAGTGCATCGGAGATCAAGTTATAGCAAATGTTAACAATTTATTAAGTGGATAGAAATGTTGCTTCCTATCGCACACAATGAATCAGAAATTGAGCAAGTTGGCTTGGTGATGAAATCATGAATCAAAGTAAAATGGCTTCAATCAAGACAGATTGTCCATTGCAGCGACCCACCACAAGATGGCACCATGTGCAGGAGATGGTGAATTACTGGAATAGCAGAACATTTGCAGTTGACACAATCCTCCCACTTCCTCCAGGCGAAAGGCGTAGCCATGGGCACCCGCATGGGCCCCAGCTATGCCTGCCTCTTTGTTGGCTATGTAGATCTTCCATAGTTACACCGACACCACTCCCCACCTCTTCCTTCGCTACATCAATGACTGCATCGGTGCCACCTCGTACTCCCGTGAAGAGGTTGAGCAGTTCATCAATTTCAACACATTGCATCCCGACCTTAAATTCACTTGGACCATCTCTGACACCTCCCTCCTCTTCCTGGACCTCCATCTCCATCAATGACAACTGACTCAACACAGACATTTTTTACAAACCCACTAACTCCCACAGCTACCTGGATTACACCTCTTCCCACCCTACCTCCTGCAAAAATGCTAGCCCATATTCCCAATCCCTCCACCTCCACCATATCTGCTTCCAGGAGGACCAGTTCCACCACAGAAAACACCAGATGGCCTCCTTCTTTAAAGACTATAATTTCCCATCCCACGTGGTTGAAGATGCCTTCCAATTCATCTCATCCACATCCTGCACCTCTGCCCTCAAACCCCACCCCTCCGACCGCAATAAGGACAGAACCCACCCCCGCCCCTCACCTTCCAACCCCGCCAATCTCTGCATAAACCGCATCATCTGCCAACATTTGCGCCACTTACAAATGGACCCCATGACCAGGGGATAGATTTCCTTCCCCACCCCTATCTGCAAAGACTCTCCCCTCCATAACTACCTGGTCAGGTACACGTGCCTCCTCTTTACCCTCCCCCAACAAAACAACCCACCCCCTCCCAGCTCCTTCCCCGGTCACTGCAGAAATTGCAAAACCTGATCCCGCACCTCCTCCCTCACCACTATCCAAGGCCCCAACCCTTCCACATCCAAAGTTTTACCTGTACATCCACAAATATCACTTATTGTATCCGTTGCTCCCGATGCGGTCTCCTTTACACTGGGGAGACTGGACACCTTCTCGCAGAGCGCTTCAGGGAACATCTCCAGGACACCCGCACTAATCAACCCCACTGCCCCGTAGCCAAAACATTTAAACTCCCCCTCCCACTCTGCAGAGGACACGCAGGTCCTGGGCCTCCTCCACCCACCACTCAACACCTGGAGGAACACCTCATCTTCTGCCTCGGGATGCTTCAACTCCAGGGCATGTGGACTTCACCAGTTTCCTCATTTCCCCTCCCCCCGCCTTACACTAGTTCCAACCTGCCAGCTCAGCACCATCCCCATGACCTGTCCTACCTGCCAATCTTCCTTCCCACCTATCCACTCCACCCTCCTCTCTGACCTATCACCTTCATCCCCACCTCCATCCACTTAGTGCACACTTCACCACCTTCTCCACAGCCCCACCTCTCTGATTTATCGCTCCACTCCGGAGGCTCCTTGGCTCATTCCTGATGAAGGGCATTTGCTCAAAACTTTGATTTTCCTGCTCCTGGGATGCTGTGCTTTTCTAGCACCTCTCTGATCTCCAGCAGCTGCAGTCTTCATTTTCGACACAGCTAGGAAAGCACAGCCAGTAGGGCAACATCCGAGGAGCAGGAGCCGAGCATTTTGGGTGTAAGCCCTTCATCAGAAATGAGGCTTGTAGGACTCTGATCTTCAGATCCGCAGTCCTCACTTTCTCCAAGTTGACACATGGCAGTAGAAATCAGATCATTTGGTCCAATGCCATCAGAAACCATTGCTGAAGGACATGCACTTAGTTGAAAAAAAAAGACAAAACGAAAAGCATAAAAGTATTTGCCTGTAAATGTATGCTTCCCTGTTCCAGCAGCAGCCACAGGAACTGCAGTGTGTTCATTTGTTTTCTTATTTGCAAGAGCATGTTAACCAGAGTGTCTCTAAGGGAACTGTCACTTATTCCATTATATTAGTAATGGATCACATTAGTCAGATCATATTAGTAACCAAATTAATTGAGAACAACAGAGGGACAAGGATTTACTGGCTGGGATGAAATACAGTATGTACCAGCTACAATTTGTGTGCTCTCCATGCTCTTGCTAGGTGCATGATAAATCCTTGCTCCCAGCCTGTGGTTTTAATCATTCCTGTGTCCACTCTTGCCTATTGTTCCAGGCTCTGAATTTGTGGCTTCACACAAGCTTCATTTCTTCACATAATCAACAGATTAGAAGTCATTCTGACATTGAGCCACTCTTGAACGATGTGGATGAAAACCGTGCTCCCAGTTTCAGTAACGTAGTGGTGCTTGCACATTGTAATGCTGAACTTAAAAATACATGCATGGATCTGACCACAGTAACTTTTCCCACCAACAGAGGATGCCAGTGCACTGTGTGTACATTAAATCATAACAGCAGCACCCATTGACTATACAAAAAACACTACTGCCATACTTCCAAATCTTGGTTAAATAACACTGGAGCAAATTATTGATCCAATTTAATGAGGTAAAAGCTTGTTGCTTACGCATAAAAGGTTAAGACCCCAAATTCTGAGATGCTAAAGTAAATTGATTATCCACTTTGATTTAAACATAAACATGGTAACTGGTGCTTAGAAAGCAGCTTTATTCCACTCTCACAAAAACTTGCATTTATGCAGCACCTTGCATATCCAAAAACATTTCTACAGTAGCATTACAAAACAAAGTTTGACCCTGAAGTCACATGTGGGAGTGTTGCAATTAGTGTAACGATCAAATGTTTGATCAAAGTAGTAGGTTTTGAGCATCTTAAAAAGGATGATAAAGTAGTTAGCAAGAACGAGATTTCTGTGTCAGGACGAGATTCCAGTGTTCAGGGTTTGGGCAACTGAAAATATAGCCATAAAGGGGTGCAGTGACTAAACCCAAGATACTTGAGAGGTCAGAGCTGGAGAAATACAGGGATGGGTTTTGGGTCTGGGCAAGATTACAGACATACTGAGTAGCGCGGCCACAAAAGGAATTGAAAACAAGGACGAGAATTTTAAAACTGACTCACAGCTTCATTTGACATTAAGTATAGGTCAGTAACCACAGCAGTGATGGCCCAACAGGATACTGAATGAGTTAAGACACAGGAGGCAAAGGTTTGCACAAACTCATGTTTATGGAGTATAGATGCATTTGCATAGTCAATTCTGGAGCTAACAGAGACTGTTACATGCAGTAAATGCAAATTTGCAGAGTCAAGTGATCACCTCCTTATTTGTTGAGTGGAAAGTAATTAGTTTGTCACTTATCTGTAAAAGAGGCAGTCCTCAGGAAGGTGCCATCCTCGGGGAGGCGTCATATTATTTGTGCCTCTCCGTAAGTGCGTGAGGGATTTCTGTTGAGTCTCCAGTGATGGAAGCTGATGGCACAGGAGCCCTGCTTTGCCCTGAATCGGTTTACTAAACAAGCGAGTGTCTCTCTTATTTCTTGAATTGACTGTTCAAATGGAAATAGACTGCATAAACATTAGGTTGTGCAAAACTTTACCTCTTGTGTCTCACATTGGCAATTCAAACCTTGGCATTCAACAGATGGGGTCCATAACAAGTTGGTGACTTGTGGAGTTTTCCATTCCTTTCATCAAAGGACATCTACTGGTAGATCATGCTCATGAAGTCTGTTGCCCACCCGAAAGGGAAGTGGCTGGGGTTGGAGGGTGGTGAAGTATGTGAACTGAACATCATTGAATGATTGAAATGCAGCTTGTGGGTTTTCGCCAGTGTGGGTAATTGATGTTTGCATGGGCAGGAAGCCTGGAGAAAGCGATCAAGCAGAGAGTTTCAGCTATGATGCATATTTTAACATCTAATTCAGTATCAACAAGATTAGTGTGAGATTATCAGATAGGTGCACTGTACTCTCTCATTGAGTACGATGGGCCAAGCGTTGAGGTCCAGTGTTGAAGTAGCAGCGTCTCACATAGTTTAGTTAATGCATTGTTTCTTGTTTTGACCTTTGCTGCTTTTTGAGTGAAGTGTTAAAGAAAGGAGGAAATCCAATCTAGAATCACTCAGTGGAAGATCACACTGTAGTTTCTAACCATCCATACAGATACACAACTAGTTTTTAGCAAATGGATTGTGGTAACTTGCACAAAGACAAGAATTCCAGCAGCAGATGAATTGAGGCAGAGGCAGAATCAGGAACATTATTAAGTTGGAAATGACAATTGTTAATGATGATATGGAAACATGGTCAGAAGGTCATCCAAGTATTACGTAGGGCACTGAGATTCAGCCTCAGGGAGCACATGAGGTCAGTGGTTTGCAACCACAGACTATGGTTGCTGTCTTCCTAATACTTCTGTGGAAGAGATTTCTGCATATTCATCAGATAAGCAACCTAACCATTTGGACATAGTGGCAGGGTCCAGACAAGTGATCATGAACTTGTTTTGAGTGCCACAATACATGTGGAAACTGAAGTCGGACTTTTAATGATGTCCCGGGAGCCGTATGTAGATGAGAACCAGGAAGGGGTAAGGCAGGAATAGATTCCACAGGGAACACCATAGATAATGGCATAGAAGTAGGGAGGAAGTCTAATAGCAGATTACTCTGGTTACTAATGCATAGAAAAGAATGAACTAGGACTTTCCAACTGAAAACTTATGTCTTATTCCATATTTGTACACTCCAAAGTTTTTCAAAGTCAATTCAACAAAAGACCAGTCTGTGTTGAAGTATTTCAAAGTACAAACATGCATTCTGAATACAAAACAATACTTTTAATTTGTAGGGAAAAGGATATAGTTTTACAATCGTTATTACCCTTGACAAGCACTGGGTCATGCCAGGATTTTAATACCAAGCAAGAAACTCTTTGTGAATGGCACACAGAGACATCAGCATTAAATTAAAAAATGCAGTGCAGCATTCTTCTTACATGTTATTATAATCCTGGCACGATGCAACAAAGCCAAGTCTCTTAAAAATAAGCAAACAATTTGGCTTTTGTTTGCCAATTTAAACATCTTAAACTTTGCAGAACAACATGGACCTGTCTTGTTATATTTTATTTATTCCAAATTGTGTGTGGAGTTCCCACCATTATCAAGCCTGGCACACACTCTACGTAAACTTGCAATGTTAGTTAACATGGCCACTATCCCATACCTAAGGCCCAGTTTCAACAGAACCTCATTGTATCCTACCATGCACCTGCCAATCTCCAGAACTTGGCAATGCTGACAAATTCAGGAGAGTGAACAAAGCATCCAAAAAGCTGACAAGAATCAACAAAAAATAAAACACTGAAAAGTGCTGAAGGAAGATCTATGACCATCACCATTGTTTCAAAACGACAGAAACATGCTACCTTTACTCCACACTGGATTACAATATTACGTTTTAGCATTTCACATTCCAAAAAAACAAATTCAACATGTTTCAATGGGAGTACAATGGGATGAACATGTTCAAATATAGTCTTCTATTTGGACAGGAGGAAACACTAAAGAGCAGCACACAGAGTTCAATCTTTGAAGAAACTACCACTGTTTTCCCCAAACTATCTAGTTCACTATCGGCCTTTAGGGAAAGAAATTTGTCACCCTTCCTGGGTCTGGCCTACATGTGACTCCCTGCAAACACACTGCAAACTAATTGACTGCTAATTGCCCTCTGACTTGGCTGAGCAAGCCATTCAGTTCAAGGGCAACAAATCCTGACTGTGCCAGCAATGCCCATAATTTGTGAAAGAACGGAAGAAAATTTGTGGGTCTACACTTGGTATTCTTGACCCTTTGAATTTCCTACGAGAAAGTGAGGACTGCAGATGCTGGAGATCAGAGCTGAAAATGTGTTGCTGGAAAAGCACATCAGGTCAGACATTCCTGAAGAAGGGCTCATGCCCGACACATCTATTCTCCTACTCCTTGGATGCTGCCTGACCTGCTGCGCTTTTCCAGCAACACATTTTCACCTTTGAATTTCCTGTCTTCACACTCGGCAAAGTACCATTCATTGCATCAAAAGTCACCCAAAAATCACTTTGAAAGATCCTGATGTCATTGAACAATAGTGTATGCTTGTTTGAGAAGGGAAGATTCAAATGGGATGAATTACATATAGTACAGATTCTATGTTTTGTTTAAAGAGAGTAAATTAAGACCAGTAAATGGCTTTCACATCATGGTTATCAAGCCTGGAAATGATATTGAGTTTGGTGAAACAACATAGTCTTCAGATGCCATATGTGGAGTCCAAAACCAAATCAGCTTTCTGCTTCCATTAATGCCAAGTAAATCAGTTGACATTCTTTTCATAATTACAGAACAAGTTATTTTATAGAGATGTGTTGGCACAGTTATACACTGCAGGCCCTAATAGTTGCACTTTGAATGGTGGGCTCTAAGTTCCAATTTCAATGAGGTCACCAGAGAAAATGCTAAAAAGATCCCAACCACTTCATGTACACAGGAGTAAATGACCTCATGATGTATTCTCAGGGATACGAAGTTATGCTGTTGGGAGACTTCACCTCTGCTTGAAACCACTGCAAAGCCTCATTTTAAAAAAAGACAAAATAAATGTTGTTACCCTGAACTGCACTGAAGTGTCATCCCCTTCAGTCACCATTTCCATGCGGTTACCAAACTGCGATTGATTTCTATGCTGTGTAGTTGCCAAAAGTCAACAAATTCAGCCAGAACATTCAGGTTGTGGAGTGTGCTTTCTACATCATGGGAGCGCCAACACAACATTATTTTTTAGAGAACCCTAAACAGGTTTGCTTGACCCATTAAATCTTGCTGCTCTGCACCAAGTGCCTTGACTGTGGCTGGAATGAATTGGCTCCAAGTGCAAACATTTTCCGTTCTGTGTAATTGAACACTTTCTGCCTGGTGAATTAGCAGGGCTCATAGCCAACAGCGGACTCCCCAGGCCCCAAGTGTACACCATGAACAAGCTCTAGAAAACTGCGTGTCCATTCAGTAAAGGCAAGGTCAGCAATTATGTACAACTCCTGATATTGTCTTAAACAAGGGTGTGCTGGGGGCTTGTGATCTCTGGATGAACTTGGTGGTACTGGTTACAAAAATGCATGCTGTTCTTCTCTCTCTCCCCCCACAACCTTGCCTCCTCCCCTGAATCTTTATTCAACTCGATGGGAACACTGCAAGAGGTGTGGCCCACTGGACAATCTGAATAGTTAGAGACACAGACAGATTCCAATGATAACTATATTTTACTTCCAATTGCTACAATTCATTCTTCACTGATGAAATTACAATTCTAATGGACTGGTTTCAATAACAAAACAGAAAACTTCCAACTGCTCAGCTCAAAAAGCAGAAATAGTTATAATAT